>NW_024424119.1:38679812-38721906 GCF_017311325.1 Ursus maritimus
CTGTGCCATCTCCTCTCTTTCTCATTATTCCTTTCCTCCTTCCTTTGTTGCTCCTCTTCCTTCACATATCCTATCTACTGAATCTTTTTAGGTCTCTTTTCTCTCACTCTACAATCTCATTGACATATCTGATCATTGCCCATGGCCTCAGCTATCACACAAGTGAGGAAGAGTCCAAATTTGTAACTCCACCTGATCTCTCTATTACCAATGGTCAACCAGATGTCTCACATGTCTCAAACCTTAGGTTCCCCCCGCCAAATCTTTCTCTGGTCTGTCATCCCCTGTCTCAGTTAACAGTCTCCCCATTCATGATACCACAGTAGAGTAGCCTGAAACCTTCAAGTTATCTTTGCCACTTCACTTTTCTAACCCTTCATACCGAGTACCACTAACTTCACGGTCACTTTTGCCCCTTCTTAACCATCCCACAACCTGCACCTGGTGAGAGTCCTTCTCATTTATTCTCGGAATTACTGCAGATCATTCTGTCTCTAGTCTCTTCCAAAGCATTCTTTATGATACCATAAGAGTGAATTTTCTAAAATGGTCAGTCTCACCATGGCAGTCCTCTCAAGATTCCCCCTGATCTCACTGGTGAGTCCCCTTACCTATCAAACACTATTTGAACGCCTTCGGGTAATTCAATATAGTTTCAATGAGTTCTTCAAACTAATCTGCAGTCACTCTTCTTGTATAAACTCTTCTGCAAAAACCTGCTCCCAGTTTCTCAAAGAAGTTATCTTTGTCTTATTGCTCTCCCCAGAAAAAAATAGGGATAACTAACATTTTTTGAGTGTGAGCTAGGACTTATGTGTCTGTCCTTTGTTACTCTTTTAGTCTTCACAAAGTCCTCTTAGATAACCACTCTTATTGGGTGCCTGGGTGGCACAGCGGTTAAGCGTCTGCCTTCAGCTCAGGGCGTGATCTGGGCGTCATGGGATCGAGCCCCACATCAGGCTCCTCTGCTATGAGCCTGCTTCTTCCTCTCCCACTACTCCTGCTTGTGTTCCCTCTCTTGCTGGCTGTCTCTATTAAAAAAAAAAAAAAAAAAAAAAAAAGATAACCACTCTTATTATCTCCACACTTCAGGTGAGGAAAGTTGCCCCTGAATGAAAACTCTCAATCTGCTCACCCAGTAATAACCTACTTATCCCTCAAGGTGCAGCTTAAATTTTACCTCCTTCCTCTCTAGCCTTCCTCCAGTCAGAATTCAAAACATAACAGATTCTCAAGGTTTGCTGAATGGAATAAAGACAGAGTGGTTGGAAGGTAACTTGTCATTAATTCCTGCATGGAATTCAGAGTGAAACAATCACTGATGTTTTGGGTTGTGTGAAGCTTTCTTCCATGTATGTGATATTTGAATTGTTTCTCGTTTGTGCTTACCATTTTAGTCCCTAGCGCTATTCAGAAACAACCGGTCATTTCACGTATATACCTGAAGAACCAGAGACAATGAGATTTCCTCAGTGTTCACTGCCTTCTAAGAAGTAGGTCAGAAACATCATATTTTACATCTTTTCATCATCTTGAACATATAGAAAACCATTACTTCCTGCTGCCCCAAATGCTCCCTATGAAGATGGAGAGCATGGCTGAAGTGGCACACAACGCCAGCACTGCAAGAGAGTGAGACTGGCTCGATCCTTTACCATTAAACCCTCAAACTTGGGAAGAGAATTCCTGGCCTTCTGTGACCATGTCCCTTCTCATAGAGCAAGGCTTTCCTGGGGCCGAGGGTACACGGTCACCCACAACCTACATTTCTCCCTCAAGACCATTCTTCTTATGGACCTGGACCTCTGAATTCCTTGCCAAAATGGCCCTGAGCCCACTTTCAGAGCCAGAGCCGACCTCTTCCTTGGGCCCTTCCTCCTGAGAGCAGACTACACCAATGGGGAAAATATTCTTAAGCCCAAAAAGTGGCCAAGACAGGGCTGTTTGTGCAGGTGGACAGCACTTACACCTATAGGCCAGGGTATCTACATACACGCACATGATCCACAGAGCCAGGGTGAGAAGGGAAGAGAGAGCCAAAGTATGGATGGCGGTGCAGGTTCCCCTGTGCTGCCATGTTCAGGAGTGGAACTCTTAGAAGTCCAAGAAACTTGACCTTCTAAGTCATTATGAAGATATATAAGTTAAGGTAGACGGACAAAAGATATTTTATGTAATGACTGTTAGCTTAAAGTATAACTTATAAACATTAAATCGTCATAATATGCGGGCACTCGTTTGCATCTTTGCACTGAGCTCTGTCCATCTGAGGAATGGTCCTGCTCTCCTACTATAGAGAGCTGTTAAGCGGCAGAGCTGGTTCTTTAGTGGCACTCAAGAGAGAAAGCTAGAAGAGGCAGGATGAGGAGTCTGGCAAACAAGGGGTAAAGAGTAGTGAGAACATTTGCACACACAGAACATATGCAGGAATTAGTTCTTATGTAAAACATATGAGAACAATAAATCCAGAGGGTAGAGCTAAGTTCTGAATCGGAAACTCCGAGAGAAGACATAAGGAAGCATCTATGAGTCCTAAGAGTTCTAAGAAAGAAGTCTGGGCTGGCCTCCAGTAGTATACACCAAGCAGGAAGAAAGAGGCAGGAAGCCAGTTCTACACCAGGAATCAGAGACACTTCATTGTTTGACTCTGGGAGTTCCATTTGGGACACTCACTATGTGAGTGGTACCTAGTGTTTGTGTAATGCTGCAGCCCTGCAGAGAGGCTAGGAAGAGCATTTCCATGTTTCCACAAATACAGATGATCTCGCAAGTGACAGCAACACCAGTTATTCCTCCTGTACTCGTAATGTCTGCTAACTACTGACAGCCAGGGCCAGCAATACAAAGCTTTAGTAATG
Organism: Ursus maritimus; assembly: GCF_017311325.1. Lineage (NCBI taxonomy): Eukaryota > Metazoa > Chordata > Mammalia > Carnivora > Ursidae > Ursus > Ursus maritimus. Next base: position 38,682,671 of record NW_024424119.1, read on the forward strand.
TAAGTCTCCAGAGGTGGTAGGAGTAGTTGACTGAGCACATGGGGCTAGAATAATGTCCCACCAAGCACACGTCATTGTCACAAGACAACTGTAAATCGTCAGAGTGCTTCACAGTGATAGGACGGCCAACTGGGCAAAAGTCAATTTGAGGTTCTGTCCAGCCTGCTACATACCCCCAAGAGAAATGAAGCAGGGTCCATCCTTTCTAAGTCACGCTCCATATCAAGAGACACAGATGATGGTTCAGCATCTTACTCTGTCTAGATTCAGAAAATATTCAGATCAGAATATGTGTAGTAACAACAACAACAACAAATTCCGGGAACAATCTCTCAGGAATTCCCATGTGTTGTGGAATGTATGTTAGTGAAGCTTAGTGCAGTGAACGGACTGATTCTGGAATCAGACAAAGCTAGGTTCCTCGATGGTAAGCAACAGAAAATAACGAAGGCTAATTTCAGCAAATATGATGATGATGATGATGACGATGACGATGGAGCAACATTATGGGGAAACTCTCAGACTTGAAAGGAAGGCTAGCAAATCAGACTTGGAAAAGACAAAAACCATAGACATATCAGGGCATCCCATTTCAGAAAAGTATTCAAGAAACCAGAAGGATGGACAAGTTTCAGTGATTCTCAGTACTTCATTTTCTTTATACAGGATTCACATTTCATGAAAAAAAAAAGCACTCAACTAGCCTAGTCAATCAGCCTGGTCAACACTAGTCATGTGCCTGGTCTTGATAACAGGACACCTTGACTAACTGTACTACAAAACAGTATCAAATAGGGAAAGCAGCAAATTTTCCCAAAAAGATTACCAAAAGAAGGTGAAATGGACACAAGGTAGTTAAAAATTAGTAAAGGTCACAGCAACTACTTATTATCTGTGTGAATTTAAGCCAATCACCTACTGCTATCAACCGAGTGCTCATGTCCCCCAAAAATTCATATGTTGAAACCTAGTGCCCAATGTGATGGTATTTGGAAGTGGGGCCTTTGGGAGGTGATGAGGTCATGAGAGTGGGGCTTTCATGATTGAGATCAGTGCTCTTACAAAAGAGACCCCAGAAAGTTCACCCAAAGGGAAAGTCCCTCATTCCTTCTGCCATGTGAGGACACAGGGGAAAGACAGCTGTCTATGAACCAGAAAGCAGGTCCTCACCAGATGTCAAATTTGCTAGTGCCTTGATCTTGGACTGCCAGCCTCCCAAACTGTGAGATAAAAATTTCCGTTGTTTCTAAACAACCCAGTCTATGGTATTCTGTCATAGCAGCCCCAACTGACTGAGACACTTATCCACTTTTACTTTCTGCTAAAATGTGACTTCACAGGTCAGGGGTCTTTGTCTAGTTTACTCATTGATGTATCCCAATTCCTTCAGCTGAAACATGACACATAAAGGGCACTTAGTAAATATTTGCTGAAAGAACAAATCTCTCCAAGACTCAGTTCCCACATTTGAAACTGAGATGCCTTGTAGGCATATGTAAAATGTCTACTCCGTGCTGTAACAGAACAGGTGCTCAAGGAATTGTGGTTTAGTTACTGCTTTTAGTAGAATGAATATTGCTAGAGCTATTTACTATCAGCAAAGTAGAAAAATTCCTTGTGACTATGACAGCTTACTCTGTGACACTACCATACAAAACAGAAGTTATTTGCGATTAGTTCAACAAAGCCTGTTACTGAATTTCAGAACAAAGTAAATAATTTGACCAATGATGTAATAATATGAAAGGAAATGGAAAAGTGAATTTTAAAAAGCTAGCCTGTCCTCGAGGGAGTCTGGCGGCCTAAGAGCGGCACCAACGTATCATTAGCTCCAGACCCAAAATGTAATAGCCTGACGATCTCTGGGCCCTCAGTGATGCTCAATCATTCTTCTCTTCCATTCTCAGCTGATTTCATTTTCCTGACCCCATAGCAGCTACTCCAACAGTGTTTATCAATCTCTAAGAGCCTCTATTACAATCCATTCCTGCCTCCCTCCCTTTCCAAGGTTGGTCTTCCCATTTCTTTTTTGAAAATTAGAAGCCATTAAACCAAATGAGAAAGAAGAGAGAGAAACGGCAGGAACACCCATGACCTTCAGCCACATATCCCCCCCTTTCTTCCTGGTTCCCTGGAAAGAAGTTTTTCTTCTCCTTTCCAAAGACTAGCTTTTCTCCCCAGACCAATTCTATTTCCCTCGGCTTTTTCCTGGGTGTTAGTTCAGCAATTATCTCCCCTTCCTCCGCCGTTACAATCCAGCTCACCATTCCCCTTCCTAAAACGTTCTCGTGACCCTTCTTTCTTTTCCATTGTCGAGCTTTTTTCTGCCTTTGCTTTCACTTGTCAGTGCTTACAAAGTTTCTACACTCACTATCTCTCCTTTTCACTCACTCTCAGCCCACGGACGCTGTCTGCTGCCTCCACCACTCTACCGACGCTTTGGAGACAAACGTCTGCGATGCCCTGCCAACTGCCTTTCCAAGGTCCACGTTTAACCGTCCCCCAGTGCCCATCAGGCACTGCCCTGAGTGCCAGAAAATAGAAGTAAGATCTAAAAACAATCAGTATCCTGAATTGAGTTATAATATAGTGAAAGGACAGCAGTGGAAAACTGATAAAATCTGAAGCAAGTCTGTAGTTAGTTAATAGTATTGTGCTGTTACTTTCTTAGTTTTAAAAATATACTATAGGGGGCGCCTCGATGGCTCCGACGGTGAAGCGTCCGACTTTTGATTCTGGCTCAGGGTTGTGAGATGGAGCCCCACATCAGGCTCCACTCTGGGAGCCTGTGCAGTGTCTGCTTAAGATTCTCTCTGTCCCTCTCCTTCTGCCCCTCTCCCTGCTTGTGCACGCATGCTCACTCTCTCTTTCTCTAAAGAACAAAAATTTTAAAAAAGTACCATAGTTATAACATTAGGAAAATGGGATAAAGGATATATGGAAATTCTCTATAATATCTTTGCAACTTTTCCACATATCTAAAACTATTCGAAAATAAAAAGGTTTTAAAGGTAACAAAACCAAGGGGCACCTGGGTGGCGCAGTCAGCTGAGCATCTGCCTTCAGTTCCGGTCATGATCCCGGGACCCTGGGATCCAGCTGAATTCCTCTCCCTCCGCCTCTCCCCACTCTCCTCTCCCCTCTGCTCATGCTTGCTCTCCCTCTCTCTCTTGAATAAGTAAATAAATAAATCTTTTTTAAAAAGGTAATAAAATCTTACAATGACCCACAGTCTTAGGATAAATAGGAGAGATGGTCAAAAAATCTATGAACCACAGAATCTTCTACCAGAATTAAATACAGAAGCCAATCTGCTTTTCCTCAACATTTTTCCTCATCACGTGTGGTATGATTTTGCACGCACCCATGTCCTATGCTGTAAGCATTTCATGAGAATGGGATGGAGAGTGTATCCAAGGGCGAATTTTCACATTCCTAGTAATAAATTTTGAGGCTTTGGGAGGACTCAAACGGATTGAAGCCAGCTCTAGCTAAATCACTCCACTTTCTAAGAAGCTGAATTTAAATATGTGACCTACATGCTTTCGTTGTTCTTCTCAAGGCAAATAGTTCAAGGTTTGAGGGAGTAGCAGGCCAAACAGAGGTGATTTTTCAGCCTTCTTATTGTCTGGCTGCCAGGGTTCCTGGAAGTGGCATTTTTAATGAGCAGTTTTTCTTCTGGAGGAGACTTTGATGTGGTTGAAAATGTATTTTCCTCCTGAGTGTAGGCAGGGCACCAATTAACCCACACAGAGCACCCTTGCTGTCCTCCCAGCTTGGAGTTTATTACACTTACTATGCCGTGTATAAAACCCGTTATCTCACCTCCTGTTATGCTTCCCTCCTGTGGACTCAAAGCAATTTCTAAAGCAGCATTCTGCTCCCTCGGACTTTTAAATATCTCCTTTTTGCCTTTTCCCACAAATAAACACATAGCAGTGGAGATGGTGAGAGGGGAAGGATGAGCTAGGAGAGCTGCCGCTCTGACCAGCCGGTTGGGTCAGCAATCGTGTCATGGCCTCAAGGTACATCTGTACCGAACCTACAGCTTGACAGACATAAAGGGACAGAAATGAATGAAGTAGATATGGGCATAAGGACTCCAAGTTTAATGACAGAAACGGTCACAATTTCATATATAACCAGAGTACAAGGCAGAAAGAGAAGAAGACTGGAATTATTTCCCTAAAATAATTAAAAGTAAATGACAGTTAACATTAAAAAATTGTTTTTATATGAAAGGGCACTGCTCTTGGCTAAATGGGAATTATGTAATCCCGTGAATTTAAGGCTCTCCCCATATGGTGGCTGGAAAAGAACTAAGACAACTAAGGTTGAAGAAAAGTAATTTAAATGTGAAGGTTGGAGGCATCAGACCAAACTGTGCAAGGCACTTGAGCTGCCAACATTCTCTCCTCTGCTACCACTCCAGCATGTTAACTCAGGCTCTCTCTTCCTGTTCCATTTAGGGTCCCAGGAAATTTAAAAAAAAAAAAAATTTTTTTTTCATTAAAAAGTCCAGAGGCACCTGCGTGGCTGAGTTCATTGAGCATCTGACTCTTGATTTGGGCCCAGGTCCTGATCTCAGGGTCGTGAGATCAAGCCCAGCATCGGGTTCCATGCTCAGGGTGAAGTCTGCTTAAGATTCTCTCTCTCTCTCACCCTCTGTTTCCCACTCACACGTTCTCCCCCTCTAAAAGAAAAAGAAAAGATTTTTAAAAAGTCCATTCCTTTATCACATGACAACATCTATCTGCAAGAGAAGCTGATAAGTAGTTTCTAACTAAGCAGCCACTTGCCCTTCCAATAGGAAGATGAGAAGAATGACTACTTGGGGAGAATTAGCAGTCTCTGCCACCGGGGAAGAGTGAAGAGTTAATGCTCCCTAAATGCAAATTCCTTACCTTCAGCTCAGACCCCATTTCTAATCTGGGCCTATATATTCCAAATACATACTGGACATTTCCACTTGAAAATCAACATACATATGGCAAATACTGCTGGTTGTTCTCCACTATCCATTCTCCCCTTATTCCTTTAATAAGAGAATACAGCCAGGGTGCCTGGCTGACTCAGTCAGAAGAGTACATGACTCCTGATCTCAGGGTCCTGAGTTCAAGCCCCACGTTGAGTGTACAGATTACATACATACATACATACATACACAAACAAACTTTAAAAAAACATAATAGAACACACTTTTAACTGGCACAGAACCACCCAAGTTAAGACTTTTCCAAGCCACCCTCACATCTAGCTTGGTCCTATGATTCAGTTGGTCAGTGGATGTGAGCAGAATGGATTCGAGCAGAAATGACAAGTTCAGCTTCTGAATCATGCCCCTGAAAGTAAGGTACTTCCACAATATGTATCTGCAATGGCCAAAGACGGCCCAGCCATCTTAGATCTTGACATGGAAGCCATATGTTGAGAATGACAGAGCAACAAGAGAGAAGGAGACTAGGTCTCCAAAAGTTTTGAGTTCACTAGACATTGACAAGAGAGAAAAATAAACTTTATCTTTTTTTTTAAGCAAATGTGCTTTGAGGCCTCTATCAGAACAGCCTCATCTAGAATCCTATTGCAAGGTCCTTACCTCTCCAGTGCCTCTCTCCGTAGTATGGCCACAAGTCACTGAGCTTCCCAAGCCAGAAGCAGGAAGAAACCCTTGACTCCTTTCTTTTTCTCACTTCCAATACCAAAAATATCCATTCATGTCAGATTTACCTCCTAAATATTTTTAAATCTGTTTTTGCTCTCCATCCAACTAATAATGCCTATATCCATCTTCTCTGGCACGGACATCTTCATAACTGCTCTCCATGCCTCTTGCCTTGCCTACTGTCAACCCAGTCTTCTAAGGAACAGAGAGGATCCCACCTTCCTCTGTTTGACACCCTTCAATTACTCCCCATTCTCAAAAATATCAAGTCCAAGCTCTTTAGCAAGACACCCAAAGCTCTTTATGATGCAACCCCTGTTCACCCAACTGACTTCTCCTTATGGCCCGAACATACCGCATTCTTTTATAGCTCTGTGCTTTTGCATATACTGTTTCCTCTGCCTAGAATTTCTCTGTGCTTCCTTGTCTTCCCGGAAAAAAATATTATTTTATTTCTTTAAAACTTAGCTCAGATACTATATTCTCTCTGAAGTTTTTCCCTGAAATTAGCCAATCTCTCCAATGCACTGCCCTTATTTTGTACATGATTTTGTCATGTTTATCACATTAAACAATAAACTATGAGAGACTCCAGACCAAGATGGTGATGTAGGAGGCTCCCCAATTTCCCTCCTCCCATAGACACACCCAATGTACAGCTACACATAGAGCAATTCTCTTTGAAAGAAATCCAGAAGCTAACTGAGTGAATCCTACACATACAGCAAATGGAAAACAAACCCACACAGAAATGGGTAGGAAAGGCTGAGACACAATCTCACAATAAACCACACTGCTACCTAGCACAGTGCAACTGGGAGGGAATCCCTAACTCCCAGCTTCTCCCTGAGGAATGAAGGGTTTGGACCACAGGTTTAGTGCTCCAACTTTTACAGTTCCAGAAATAAGAAAAGAATACCTACTCTTGCCACTTTTATTCAACATAGTAATGGAAGTCCTACCCAGAGCAAGGAGGCAAGAAAAAGAAAGAAAAGACATCCAAATCAGAAAGGAATAAATAAGACTACCTCTATTTACAGATGATGTGATACTACATATATAGAAAACCTAAAGACTCCACCGAAAAAAAAAAGTTATAACTAATAAACAGATTCAGTAAAGTTGCAGGATACAAAATCAATATACAAAAATCAGGGCGGAAAATCAGTAGTATGTCTACACACTAACAATGGACGATCAGAACGAGAAATTAAGAAAGCAATGCCTTTTACAATAATATCAAAAGAATAAAATATTTAGGAATAAATTAAACCTAAATAAATAATTTAGGAATAAATAAATTAAAGGAAGTAAAAGATCTACATACTGAAAACTATAAAATATTGTTGAAAGAAATTGAAGACACCAATAAGTAGAAAGATATTCATGTTCAAATTAAAATAGTTAAAATGTCCATACTACCCAAAGTGATCTACAGATTCAATGCAATCCCTAACAAAATGCCAATGGCATGTTTCACAAAAACAGGAAAACAATCCTAAATGTATATGGAATGCAAAAGACCCCAAATAGCCAAAATAAGCCTGAAAGAGGACAACAAAGCTGGAGGTATCATACTTCCTGATTTCAAACTATACTACAAAGCTCTAGTAATTAAATTAGTATGATACTGGCATAAAAATAGATGCCTAGATCAATGAAACAGAATGGAGAGCCCAGAAATAAATCCATGCATATATAGTCAATTAATTATGCCAAAGGAGCCAAGAATGTACAATGGGGAAAGGAGAGTCTCTTCAATAAATGGTGTTGGGAAAACAGAATATCCACATGCAAAAATATGAAATTGGACCTTACACCATACATAAAGTCAACTCAAAATGGATTAATGATTTGAACATAAAACCTGAAACTGTAAATCTCCTAGAAGAAAACGTAGGGGGTGAGTTCCTTGACACTGAATTTTGGTCTTGGCAATGAACTTTTGGATGTTCACTACAGCATTATCTACAAAGCCAAGGTATGGAAACAACCTAAGTTGACAGATAGATGGGATAAGGAAAATGTGAATTTATATATAAATATACACACACACACACACTTACATATAATATAATGGAATACTAATCAGCCTTAAAAAAAAAAAGGAAATGTTGCCATTTGCCACAACATAGATGAACCTGGAGAGCATTATGCTAAGTAAAATAAGTCAGACAGAGAAAGACAAATACTGTACGGTATCACTTATAAGTGAATCTAAAAACACGTGAACTCATAGAAACAGAGAGTAGAAAGGTAGTTCCCAGAGAGTAGAATGGTGGGGAAAATAGGAAGATGCTGGTAAAGAATACAAAGTTTTAGTTGTAGGATGAATCAGGTCTGAGGATCTATATATGACATGGTGACAATAATTGATAATGCTGTATTGTATAACTGAAATTTACAAAGACAGTAGAACTTAAGTATCTCACAAAAAAAAGTTTAATATTGAGGTGATGAATGTGTTAATTTACTCACTGGTGAATCCTTTCACTATATATACCTATATTAAGTCATCATATTGTGTACTTTAAATACATTACAATTTTATTTGTCCATTATTTTCAGTAAAGCTGAAAAAAGGAATCTAACCAAAATAAAATAAACAGATGGATGGATTCATGGACAGACAGATCTGTACAGTAAATGAAAATAACAAATTTAAGATTAGAATACAGACTGAAAATTCTATGAGACCTGGCAATAGCAGGATCTCAGTAGCTTACTCTGAAACTCTAAAAGCAATTTTAAGCACCATCTAAAAGACATTTCCAGCTATTATGTTAAAAGGGAACTTGGGAAATGTAGATCAGGAATATTAACTATTGATTTTTCAACTTTCTGGATTATTACTTCAGTCTTACCCTGTCTTCTCACAGCAGTAGAACTCAAAGCCATAAAGACATAATTGCCTCCTTTCAGCACACAAAAAAGAAAATGGGATCTGAAAATACTGAAGTTTATGCCAAAAAAAAAAAAATCTGCGAGTTCCACAAGCCCAAAAGAGACGATTAGGAACATAGCCTGAGTGCCCGGGGACCTGAGAGGAAGTTTAAAGGCTCCTGGGAAGCTCACCTTGACCTGAACCAAGATGACGAGAGCTTTCTAATGCAAGTCTTATCAACGTCCACCTGCTCTTTTCACAAATTCAGAACTCAGAGTTAAAAAGTTTCCCAGGTTTCTACAACTATTCAGTAGCAGAACTAGAACTATATTGTAAAAGAAACAATAAATGCACCCAGTGAAAACCAACCTGTAAACTACCAAACTAATTCAGGAAAAAAAAATGTGTCAAGATTTTACATAATTATATAGTCTATTCAAAGTTCACCGCATGCTAGATAAATACCTCCCAAAACTTTACGTGAGGGATGAGGGCGTACAAATGGTATTGGTACAACAGCATTTAGAAAGTGCTCGTTCTAAATTAAGGTGGGTTTGGGCATGACTAGAGGTTCGGTGGAGTGGTCCATCCAGGGCTCTCTACACTGAAAAGGGAGAAGCTTCCTTGTTAAAAACCCATCATAAGAAAAGGGAACAAAGGAGGATACATGTTTAGGCCAAGCACATGGCTCGGGACAGAAGTCAGGGTCCTCTCCCGTACAGTTCCATGTGTGCCACTCAGATTTGTCCAGCACCATCCATTTTCCCTAAGGATCTGTGTTGGGGCCCTGTGGACAGGGAATAATAAACATAAAAGGGCTGAGTCGAGAGATCTCTTAGTTCATGGAGACACTAGGTGAAGTTTCTCTCTATAGAATTTATCCTAATGCAGAATGAAGTGTGGTCCAAAGGAATGGGAGAAAGGGCAAAGGGTATTTTCTGTAAACAGCAAACAGACTTTAGGAGAAGGCAATGCGGACTCAAGGGAAGCCATCGGCCACAAGACCTGAGGCTGTAATGACGGGAGAAATAAGCCAGACCTCCATCTAGAACAGAGGAGGGACTTTGTCAAATCTTTCCACTCGCTACCATAGCATGCGTTCTTTTTTTTTACATTTTTCTTTTCTCCCTAAAAGTTTATTGCTAGCAATTTTTCAAGCACCTCATGGTCTTGATGATTTTTCGCTGGCTTCATAATATCTGTTGAATATTTCTTCACCATAAAATGTGTCGAGCTATCCCCAGGATTTAAACACTTAAGCTGTGTCCAATATTGTAAGTAAAATGTTCAGCCTTTTCCTGACTCAAAGCATTCTAAATTCTCAGAAGGGGTGGTTAGTGAATCAAAGTGATGAAATAATTTTGAGTCTTGATGGATAGTGTTTCAATATGACTTTTTTTGCTCCTGCAAAATGTACTATCGTTAAAAACAAAAACGAAAACAAATTATCATTTTCATTACTCCCTCTTCATATCTGGGATGTTGTCATTTAAAAGCATTCAAGTTCTAGTTGACAATTTTCCTTCTTTTCTTTGCTCTTTCATTAAATGGGAAGTGGTATCAACTGGCTCCTTTCCTTTCCAACAGAGATTTTTTTTTTTGCCACAATTATTTAACTTGATTATCTTTCTAAATTATTTTTTCATTTCCTTTGCCCATTAAAATTCTATTTCACTGCCCTCTCTGGTAATTTTTCATAGGTTTTAGATGACTCTGAATCCAATATTTAGACCTTATGCCCAAGTAGAAAAAGAATCACAGATGCAGGTTATAAATCAATGTAAAATGGTATCTATATAAACAGTGCACAAGTTACAGATTTATAATCTTATACTCTTTAATTGCACAAGGAGGTTTTTGTCACTGATAAAATAAATTGCCAAAGCTAATATAATGCATGCAATTTCTGAAAAGGATGGCAAAAGATGTCAGGGATCTGTTTTAAAATTATATAAGAACCTAAAAGTATATACATGACAGTACAATTCATGAACAAAAACCATGCATATTTATAATAGTTACCATTAAGTGAGCAACTATTAAGTGCCTGGAATTTTATTTAAAAGACTTATAACAACGTAGATTTTACGCATAAGGAAACTGAGGCTCAAGGTCACACTAAAAAACAATTCAAATCTTGGTTGGCATGATTTCAAGGTCATGGTCTTTCCATATGATGCTCTTCTCACCACTGGGTTGCAAGGTAAGTCATATGAGTTAAAAGGTCATAAAAGTTCTATTTCCTCTCTAGTCTAACAGTCATAATTTATGGTCTCTGATGTATAACTTTATGGCTTTTTAAAAATTCTATGTTAGTTTGGGAGTATGTGCAGTTAAATAAGATTCTAATTAGACAAGCAAAATGCAAACACTAAGACCCTGGAATTGTAAATATTGTTTATACCTCCCAGAGCAGGTCCCAGATGTATTTACCTCATCCAAAACAAGTAGAAATTCCTTTTTCAGATAAAGGACACTGACCAGAAATTGTTAGGATGAGCTCTCTCTGTCCCAAGGAGAGAAAAGATCTGCCGAAAGTCTCCTAGGAGCCACCAGTGGTTGCCTAATATATTATGCAATAAATTCTAGATCAAATGTAATAATAAAAACATAAGCATTCTCTACAATGGGAAGCTGATTTCCTGACTTTCCAGTCTTAAGGAAAAATCCCATAGAATTAGTATTGTGCAATGGATATTTCCTTGCTTTAGCAGCTTAGGACAGAAAACAAAGTCACTTTTTTTAATATTTCATCTGTCTCCACATACCACCGGCACATCCAAGATAAGCCCGCCAACACCAGGAACTGACTCTTCAATTCAAGGCCTCATTCCTGGCTGTAAGTCCCTGTTAGAGAGAAAATTTCATCTAACAGATAACTCTATTCTCTACCACCACTCGTCCTGACCTTGCCACATGGTATTCCTGTTGAAGCCCGGATGGTTCTATCACTTAGGCATGATCCAGCTTGTTTCCTGCCAGATTTGTGGTAAAATGGCACATAACCTCCACCAAAAATCTTTCAACCCATCAGCTCTACGATAACTGTCCACTGACAGGGATAGTCCCCTCAGTTCAGACTTTTCTACCAATGGGAATCAGACTTATCTAAAAGTTTATTCAACCACCTTGGAGAGGACAAAAGACTGAACGATGAGCACCTCATGTAGGGAGACCAAGAATCTGGACATCATGAACCAAATAAATTACCACTTGCTCAATCATTGCTTTTATTAAAATAAAACCCCAGGGGCAAAAAAAAAGGGGTAAACACAGCCCACATGATATACTGTCTGGGTTCATGTTACTTGGGTTCATGGGCTTCTGGTCCTCTCAACAATTATCCAAATTCAATTCTGTTTCTTAGTTATTTCGGCCTTATACATACCTACAAGCCGCCATCTTCCCCAAGACACAGTCAGGACCAGGATGACCGGATCCAAGATTTCAGATCTCAGCATCTGCTCTCTAAGAATTATTATATTCTCTCTCCCTATTTCTCCCTCTCCCTTCCTCTCTGCTTCCTCTCTCTCTCCCTCCCTCCTCCTCTTCCCCGTCTGTCTGCCCCCAAACCCCTACTGCCTGAGGGCAGAATACTCCGTATCTTCTCATTCTCAAGATCTGTCCTCCTTTTCTAGCTCCAGTTTTTTCCAGGAAAAATCCAATCATGTTACAATTGAAAAAGTCCCTTTCAGAGTCTGTTTTGTTTCCAATGAAATTAATTGTGCTGAGTTGTGAATCTATCAACGAGCAGAAAAATTCACATTGTACGTAAGTTCACCTTGAGAATAGGTTCAGGAGTTTGGGATGTGATGAACGAAATATGCTTTGGGACATGAGAATTTCAAAATCTTACAACAAGACAGTCTAATCCTGAATGTGTATTAAAGTGACATACTTCGACCACAGCCATCCACTTACGGTAAGAACCTGAATGAGAACCTTATTAAATCACCTATTAAACACAGAGCTCTCCAAGGAACTGTCTCTCACATTAAACACTGCTCTCTCCATAACAAGAAAAAAGCATTAGTACCTCTAAAGAAGGGCCTCAAAATATATGTAAACTCTAGAAAGTTCAGAAAATGACTATCAAGGGACCTTGATTTTTTATTCTCTAAGCAAATAATGCACAACAGTTAGAAATGTTTGGTGACATATTAATGAAAGTCAGCCTGCATAAATTTAATTGGGTACTGGAAACTGTTCCGTGTGTTGCCAACAAAAACAGATGGAGAGTATCATTTCAAAAGAAAGAGGTAATGAAACTTCCCTTGAAGAAATTGCTTAAGAAAAATGGTAACACTTGGGGCGCCTGGGTGGCGCAGTCGTTAAAGCGTCTGCCTTCGGCTCAGGGCGTGATCCTGGCGATCCGGGATCGAGTCCCACATCAGGCTCCTCCGCTGGGAGCCTGCTTCTTCCTCTCCCACTCCCCCTGCTGTGTTCCCTCTCTCGCTGGCTGTGTCTCTGTCACATAAATAAATAAAATCTTTAAAAAAAAAAAAAAAAGAAAAATGGTAACACTTGACAATAGAATTAGCTTTAAGAATGCACACCATGTGACACTTAAATGGAAAAAAAAAAAGAAAAGAAAAAAGAGTAAACCAGCTAACTTCATTCCAAACACGTATCAATCTGATGTCTAGAGAGTGCCAGCTCCTTACCCAGCAACTATCTCGTCATCGGACCTCTCTGATATTGCCAGTTATAAGGAAGAGAATGTTCTGGCCACCTGCCTCATCTGAGGTTAATTCACACAAGTGGTAGAGAACCCAAGTCTAAAAGATAAGGAACACATGTAGGCAGATTATGAGAATCTGGACATCATGAACCAAATAACTTACCCATTGCTTAATCCCTGGCTTCATCAAAATAAAACTCCAGTGGAAAGAAGATTCTCATGACTCATGGAGAAGGGAAATTTTCTCATTCCAGTAAATGAATTTCTGACACATATCCACAGCTGTTATATAGCCATAATTAAGACTGGGAATTAGACAATTCAATTTGTGTGGAGAATCTATCATTAATGATTCAAAATAAATAGATACCCCAAACAACACATACTTTGGGTAGCATTTCAGACTAGGTAGAATAACAAGTGTTACTGACCCCTTCAAGTCCCCGGCCAACCTCCTGTGACAACCCCTCCCTCTTTCCTACACCCTATTTCATGGTGTTTTCCCTTCTTGCCCACTATCAGCAATGTCTCTGACTCTATTCTTCCATCACATCCTTGATCTACTGGCAGCACAACCAGCACTGACAGCCAATTGATCAATTTGTGGTTGATTCATTACTGAACAGTTGAAAACTCATTCTAACTCTAACATTGGGAATACTGTCTCTAACCTGGTTTTGCATCTACCTGTCTTTATGGCATTGAGTGAGTCGTGACACTTTCTGGGTTTTAATCTCCCCATTGTTAAAGTGAAGGGTAGGACTAGATAACTCTAAGAACCCACTCCAACTGTCACACTCTCATTCTAGAACTCATAGTAATGTCAGACTGGTTTCTAATTCTTAAAGTACTTTCAGCAAATGCATCGCTGAATTTGATTTTCATACAGCCCTTTGAGGTAGGTAAGGGGAGTATTACTAGTCCTATTTTAGAATGAGGAAGATGGGACTTGGCATTAAAAACGTTTAATGAAGGGGCACCTGGGTGGCTCAGTCAGTTAACCGTTGGACTCTTGATTTCAGCTCAGGTCATACTCTCAGGGTCGTGGGATCCAGCCCTGTGTTGGGCTCTGCGCTGGGCATGGAGCCTGCTTGGGATTCTTTCTCTCCCTTTCCCTCTGCCTCTCCCCCTGCACCCACTTGCATACTGTCTCTCCGAAGAAATTTTTTTTAACTTAAAAAAAAATACAGTTAAAAATGTTTATTGAAGCCATACCACTTGCAGGTGGCAGAAGTCTTCTGAGTCCTAATTTAATGCTTGCTCCAGTCCACTGTGCTATTCCATGACACACTAAGATGAGTGGAGGCTCCCGGTGGGCATGCTTAGGGGACAAGGACGATCAGGACTGGGTTTTCATGTGGCTCACTGCCTTCAGGTGCCCCTTTTCTTGGTATAGTGAAAAGGCACGGGAGACTTGATGGTTATCTAGAGTTATCTAGTCTTGATGGTGCCTGAATGAGATATGCTGGTAGAATTCTACGAGGGATAAAAAGGAGATGAAGAGCTTCAGGCAAAGGGTGAGGAAGAGAAAGAGAAAAGGGAGAAATACAGGAGCCACCATATGGAGTGAAACTTTGGGGGAAAAAACATGCTTGAGGAGGACTTTTAAGAAGTTCTGCTCTGAGGTATGCATTGAAACACAATCTTTCTTATGCACAATAAAACAACAGTAAAAATCAACATCATCTTTTAATGTTTTTGAGTTAGTCCTGTATTTTCTTTTGATTTTTAGATGTATGAATTTCTCAGATGGGTCCCAACATTTGGGTTATAATAGAAGGAAGAAGAGTTTTACATATCATCAGTCCCATTGAGCAAAATTAGACAAAGCAATAAGTTCCCCCATCTCTCTCTCCCTTTCACACACACACACACACACACACACACACACACACACACAAAGAAGGTATTGTTAGTCATACTTTGATCTGGCAATATGTAATCCTCTACTTACTTTTTACAGAAGGACATAGAAAACTATGAGCCCATTAAGTGTCTGATACACCTGGGAGAAGTGTGCTGTAGAAGATTACGGATAAAATAGGAGGATGTGAAATTGCCCTTCCATCTGGCTCCAACTGTGTGCTGAACCTTCAGGGTGCTAAAACTGGAGCCCATCATCCAGATGTTGAGGATTCATCTGGAGTCTAGGGAAGCACAGTGTCCTGAAAAAATAAATCCGCATAAAGCCAAGGAAAGATTTGAGTTCCCTTATCTAAATAAGACTCTTTCAACCTTAAAATGTCTCCCAAAAGGCACTATTTCCCCATGTGAGGGATCTTAAACTGGACGGTGCTAATTGTTCGCACGGAGTCTACAAATCGATATGGCACGTGCATCTTCTCAACGGACAGATGCCTAAAATACAAATAAGGTGGGGGGAAATGACACTGCAGACTTAAAACGTTTATAAACTACTGACATAAAAAGAAACACAATGAAGTTCAGCTTAATTTCAGATCAACTTAAAGGGACTTTTTGTCTATCTATCTTTTAATCTATCTTCCACATCTACTCTTAAAATTGGCCATGCACAAAGGATAAAAATAGTATTTAGCGAATTTGTTGGGCAGGTGAGTATCTTTTACTCCTTCACCTTGGGAAACCATCTTTTCTAAAGCACATTCACATGAACCGATGAGCAGTGGGTGTTATATGCAACTAATGGATCACTGAACACTACATCAAAAACTAATGATGTACACTATGCTAATTGAACTTAATAAAAAAAAGAGGACTAATTTCCATAGGATAATGAGAATAAAGCAGAATATCCCAAATTTCTTTTTTTTTTTAATTTTACTTATTTATTGAGAGAGAGAGTGAGCAAGAGAGAGCAAGCATGAGCGGAGAGAGGGGCAGAGGCAGAGAGAGAAGCTGACGCCCCACTGAAGAGGGAGCCCAATGCAGGGCTCGATCCTGGGACTTCGGGATCACGAGCTGAGCCAAAGGCAGACACTTCACCAACTAAGCCACCCAGGAGCCCCGGAATATCCCCAATTTCTTACTAGACATGGCAGAATATTATTTAGAAAGCATTCAAATTTAGTGCAATGTAGTTACAGTGAAACTCAGGAGAGGTATCTCTTTGGATCCACACAGGAAGTGGAAACTTACACTTTCTGAGTTCCTTCTACATGACAATCCTTCCAGCACACTATTATCACTCCAATCTCAAGAGCTAGGTATTATTATTCTCATTTTAAGAAGAAACAAGTAAAGTAAAGCTTAAGTAAAAAGTCTGAGATGACTCAACTCTTAAGTGATGGAGGGTTACCTACCCTTAGGTTTCTCTGATTATTAGTCTCCCGTGCCTTTTCACTATACCATAACACCACTACACCGTAATGTGGCCTTTTCGCTCTACCGTGACAACTATTTGGCAAAGTGAGTTGTGTGTACCACAAAGCACAAGTACATACACAATTTATGCCTCATGTTTGGCTCATAGTCCTTCGCATTAGGAAACGCTCATTCGGTGTATAGAGGAAGATGTGGACTTGCACTCCATCTGCATAATGCATTAGGATTTTGAAATGACACTAAGCTATTAGAAAAGCTGCCTTCATATATTATAGAATTGAGAAAGATTGAGGGAACTCAAATAAATGGCACTCCTCTTTTCCTGCCTGAATTCTGAACCTCCTGAAAGAGGCAAAATAGTGAGCAGAGGAGGGCCAAAAGAATCTCCTTTATTTCTTATAAAGGCTAAAAGGAAGGACATGGTTTTTGCTCTGTCTGCCAAGTGGACTGTCTAAGATAATATGTACCCCCAGAATTAGGCAGACGTGTCTGCCCACCACAGACCAACTGGAAAACGTCAGCCCATTCTCCACATCGGGGCCTGTGCTTGTGGAGTGTACCACGGAGGAGCCAATCAGTACGTGGGCTTCCTTCAGAGAGTTTACTCCTAAGAAAAGGAAAGAAAGAAGGGGCTGAATTAAGCATGTCCCATTCCTTTCTCAAAATCTTAAATCAGGTAATTTACTCCACCCATGACGCTGTGAGAAGGGTCTAAGGAAAGAATCTAAGAGGAGCATGTAGGGAAAAATCTTATGAAAACCAGGAATAGGGAAGATACATTACCTCCCCAAGCAGTTTCAGTGCCTAAATGCTATTTGCTTAGAGGGAGGTTGAGCAGCAAGAGATACTAAGGGGCAAAAGCTGGATGAGCGTGTCCCTTACCCAGAACCATAGTCAAGCATCCAGACCCAGAGACGAGCAGGAGGCCAGAGAAAGGGTGCCCGAATGGAACATCAAACAAAGGATGGCCAGAAGCCAGCACCTGGAGCAGGAGGATGAAAATCAGAGAAATGGGGACAGGAGAAAAGGGTGAAGCAATGAACAATAACGGGCAAACTCCTGACACAGGAGCTGTTGTCTATGCCTGCGTTTTCCAAGCTCATTGCAGCATACTAGATCAGAACGGTGCCAAAAACCATAAATCCAGAAACATGCTGAAACCCACCCTTACCTCATGGAGTAAAGTCAAGGTTTCCTTGGGTTGACCTAGTCAGAAGCTTTTAAGTACAGAGGGACATCCTTGAGGTGGGATATAGAATTCCACGTGCGCCGCTCTTAGCGAGGGCCTCAGGTTCTGGTACTCCCCACAATATCCTTGGGACTTTTCCCATCATAAGGTATCAGGGCTGTTCAAGCTGAGAAGTGCAGAGACACACTGGATATGAACAGACAGCTAGAAGCTGCAATTGGAGCTGAAAGGCCATGGACTTGGTGATCTCTTTTGGCGTGACAGGTGGTGGTCCTTTGGCTTGGGGCACAAATTAATGGTACATGTATGTCTTAGAGATTGTTTGGAATGTCCTGAAGCTTCCCCAGAAATTAGGCAAATGCTGATATGATGTAGATTTTACGAGGTTTTAACTGTTTAACTATTAAAGTTAGGAATTAGTTTAGTGATTATCAATAGAAAACCAAAAACAATGGGTTAATCAAATTAGAAATTTATTTTTTCTGCTACAATTGAAGTCCTCAGGTAAGCCGACTAAAGCTATTTCGTCAGTTTCACAAAGCCCAAAGGCTTCACGGTAGCACTACTCCAGGGACCCAGTTTCCTTCTGGCTTTATACGCCACAATCCTTAGGGTAACATCCTCGTAGTCATGCCTTCCACATGGCTACTGACACTCCAGCCATCATGTCTACGTTTCAGGGAGAAATAAAGGGAAGGGCACGGAATGAAAAGATGTCTGCTCTTTTAAGTAACTTTTCTGTAAGCCCCACCTGACAATTTCTGCTTATATCTCATTGGGTAGAATGAGGTCAAAGGTTATCCCATGATCAAGGAAGGTGGAGATTTGTACTATTTCAGGTGGGCATACTATTAATATCAATGAAATTAGGTCTGTTGGCTAGGAAGCAGAGAAGAATAGATACTCAAAAGGCAACCCCCTGTCTCTTACACAGAGGTACAAGGAAAAGAGATGAGATGGCCCAAAACTCATTAGTGCTACGTGCGTGGATATTCCGGGTAAAGGATTACAGTGACTTACTAATACTACACAAATTCTACGGGGTTGCCCCAGGGAAATTCATGTGTCAAGAGTAGAACTACTTACTTCATAAACTTCTAAGCTTATCCTTTCTGCAGATGCAATATCACAGTTGTCTTGCACTAAATCAGCGGTTCTAATCCGCATCTTCTGTAAGAGTGCTGGTCTCTCTATCCCAAAATCACCGGAATACTGACTTGCACGACAAACTCCTAGAGCTTGCCTCACAGACACAGTTCAGGCACCATGTTCTATGTGGCGCCATCTCAGAAAAGGCTGCTAGAAGCCATCATGCACCGTGGTGAGGTTTTGCTGAAGGGTGTAAAAGACTCCAGCTGAGCAGGTCCTTTGGGCAGTCTGGGCCACCTTTGGAGTCAGTGGCCGTGTTCTCTCCTGAGAAAGAGGGGTTCTCAAGATGGGGCAGCCTCACGTTCCTCCTAATGTCGCAGCCTGAAGGACGGAGGGCTTGGCTGGCTTCATTGCCCTCCCAGCACCCATTCAGCAGAGAAGTCAGACCTCTCAAAGAGGAAAGCCCACATCCCTAGGTAGTTTGCTGATCCTCCCCCATCCCCCACCCATGTCTCAACTGCTTCAGGCTGGGAGCCCTGGAATGCATGAACGCATCAGCCAGGGTCTTCTTGGAGAAGGTTTTCCCTGCCTCAAAGGCAATCTCCTTCAAGGTATCTCTATCATTTCTTGCCTCTTAGCCTCCACATACCTTAGAATTCATAAACTCTCTACAGATGGTGTTCCACATAGAGATACATACATACATAGTTATCTAGAAGGCTTATGTGAAATTATTCACTCCCTTTTTTAAAAAAATCAATCCTTTGCATAGAAAGGAAAAGGCTTTTAAACAAAAACATTTTAAAGGCATGTGATCATACCTATAAGAAAAAACACGAGATGACGGGAAGGACACAGAGAAGGGGGAGGAGGGGCAATATGTGCTTTTTACTCCCAGGTATAAAACTGATCCCAGCAGAAGCTCATTACAAGATCCAAGCCGGAAACGAGCAAGCTCCCAAAACTACACTCCCCTCTACGTCTTCTACCAGGTTTCCAAACACTATACTAATGTCCATTGTAGGCCCTTCCTCAAATTTTAATCTCGTATTTTCACCCCACTCAATTGCCATCACATAATAAACACACTGGTATGAAAACTTATGTTCTTAGTGGTCTGGGATTGAGACTTCAATCCCACTGAAGTCCACTGATGTCCCTGCCATGGACACTCTCAAGTTATCTGCCCTCCTTGTAGCCCATTAGTGCCCTTGTGTGCCCTTAACAGAAATTATCAACCTCCTTGTGCATTCAGTGGAGAAACAGTTAGATTTTAGACACTGTCACAAAGGAGTGGAAACCAAAGGAGCTGCCACTTTATCAACCCCTAGGCTGATGTGCCCATGACCTCAGAGTTCACCTGCAAGTCACATTTCACTTTAGTGAAGCACTTCTTCATGGTAGCTGGCTAGTTTTTGTAAAAGTAATTTACATCCATTTCCTCTTATTAGGTCATTTGTCCCTCCCACCAGTCCTTCAGGCAGGCATTAATCCATTGTTTTCTCTTGGGACATATTTCCTTCAGTTTTCATACTTTTTGGTATCCTAATATCCTAAAGCAGTAAAGCTTCCAAAAGTGACTTAGCCTAAGATGTTACTCATACATCAAAAAAGTAGTTTTCAGAAATATCTTAAACAGCTAGCTCCTCCCTTCAAATGATTTCTAATGCAGACACTTGATGTGTAAGTCGCTCTATTTTCAGGAGTGAGAGAACCCAGATAGGTGGGCTTGTGCTCCTTCTCAACCCCCCAGGCTGCCCAGAAGGACCTTTCCAGAAATCTAGGAATCTGTAGACCACATTCTGAAAACACTTGTGCTAAAGGAATCTGAATTCTTTAAATACCTTATAAATATTGACAACTTCTACGCTGATTTGGAGACCATGTCATGCTTGGATAGATCTTAGTATTAAAAAGCGTATGAACAACAAATAAGTCAATATAGAATCAATGAAAATATACCACAACAAAGAAGGGAGCCAACCATAAGGCATGAAACCTCAGAATAGAAGTACTGTTAAAAATAATAAAATTATTTCCACAAGAACCAGAAAAAAATCTGGCAACTAGTATTCTCAAAGATACAGAAGCTACGACCCTTGTAAAACAGAAATAGCAGGCTTTAATGAAGAATATAGTTGAATGAGGAAAGAGATACTGAAGAAACTAGAAAAAAGTTCGGGAAAGTCCAATATATCATACTGAAATTAAAAATCCATTGAAGGAGATCAAAAGGTCAAAAGTAGAAGTGACATTGAGTACTTGGAACAATAATATTGACGACAAACTTGAGAAAGTATCACTGCAGAGAGAGGAAATGAGAACAAAATTTTAGATGTGGTAGGAAAAAATAATAATTTTTAAGAACATGGAATCGGTGAGGGGACCTGGGTGGCTCAGTTGGTTAAGCGTCTGCCTTCAGCTCGAGTCATGATCTCAGGGTCCTGGAAATGAGCCCCACATCAGGCTCCTTGCTCATTGGGGAGCCTGCTTCTCCCTCTGCCTGCTGCTCTCCCTGCTTGTGAGCACACTTTCTCTCTTTCTTTCTCTCTGTTGAATAAATAAAATCTTTTTAAAAAGACAAAAAAAGAACATGGAATTCGCTAGATCATCCTGACAGAAAATCACTAAAAAATCATCAGCCTTAAACGCCATATTAGACCAGATGAACTTAACAGACATCAACACAAGAACAGGGAATAAAATCCAACCTAAGATTGATGGTGCCTTGAACAAAGAAGTCAGAAACAGTAGGACCCACAAACAAACAAAATATAGAAAAAAGAAAAAGAAGAAAAATTTTCTGGATCTTAAAAAAAAAAGGCCTGATTCTATTTAAAAAAAAAAAAAAAAAAAAAAAAAAAAAAAAGGGTTAATAATGTCGCAGGAAAATTTAAAAAAAAAAACAGGGTTCATCATGTTCCAGGAACAGTTATTGAAATAGAAACCTTTTCTAGACACAAAAGGGCAAACTATTTTAATTATGCGGATAAAGAAAAGTACTATAAGATGTAAGAAGAAGAAAAGCTTACCTAGAAAGGAAAAAATTCAAGTTTGCCTCAGTCTTCATCACATGCTTAAATTCCAGAAGAAAATGGAGGTGTGTCTGCAAAATGTTGAGGGGAAAAATCCTAGTGAGCCAAAATCCCAAACTTAGTCAACTTCTCCTTTACAAACAAAACCAACAGAAAAAACTTCTCATGCAAGGATTCAGCACAAATACCACAAATGTACCCCAGATAGAAACGTCCTGAAGTACATTCTATAGCTGAAGAAGTTGAAAGAGGCTTTGAGAAGTCAGAAGTCAAAATATAAAGGCACTGCTGTCAGTATGTATAGAAAACAATTTAATGTGGAAAGTAACTATAAAACTTATTGCAAATATAATTTTTCAATTTCACTCAAAGCTAAAAAAAAAAACTTGCAAGGAAACTTTCATTGGTTAAAATAAAATGCTATTTAGCTAATATCATCCTCAATGGGGAAAAACTGAAATCTTTTCCCCTAAGGTCAGGAACACAACAGTTTCCGCTCTCACCACATGGTTCAACATTGTACTAGAAATCCTAGCCTCAGTAATTTGACAACAAAAAGAAATAAAAGGCATCCAGATCAGCAAGGAAGAGCCAAACTTTCACTCTGCACAGACGCCATGATACTCTATGTAGAAAACCTGAAAGACTCCACCAAAAAGTTGCTAGAACTGATACATGAATTCAGCAAATTTGCAGGATATAAAATCAACATACAGAAATCTGTTGCATTCCCATTCACCAATAATGAAGCAACAGAAAGAGAAATCAAGGAATCCATCCCATTTACAATTACACCAAAAACCGTGAGATACCTAGGAATAAATCTAACCAAAAAGATAAAAGATCTATATGCTGAAAACTATAGAACACTTCCAAAAGCAATTGAAGAAGACACCAGGAAATGGAAGAACACTCCGTGCTCTTGGATTAGAAGATCAAATATTGGGGGGTTTTTTGGATCTGGGTTTTTTTTCTTTTTTTTATGTTCAACTAGCCAGCATATAGTATGTCATTAGTTTTTGATGTAGTGTTCAATGATTCATTAGTTGTGTATAACACCCAGTGCTCATCACAACACATGCCCTCCGTAATACCCATCACCCAGTTACCCCATCCCTCCACCCCCCAGAAGAACAAATATTGTTAAAATGTCTATGCTCTCCAAAGCAATCTACACATTCAATGCAATCCCTACCAAAATACCATCAACATTTCCCAAAGAACTGAAAGAAACAACCTTAAAATTTGTTTGGAACCACAAAAGACACTGAATAGCCAAAGTAAAGTTGAAAAAGAAAAACAAAGCCGGAGGCATCACAATTCCGGACTTCAAGCTGTATTATAAAGCTGTAGTCATCAAGACAGTATGGTATTGGCACAAAAACAGACACATAGATTAATTGAACAGAATACAGAATCCAGAAATGGACCCACAACTGTATGGCCAAGTAATCTTCAACAAAACGGGAAAAGACTATCCAATGGAAAAAAGACAGTCTCTTCAAGAAATGGTGTTGGACAAACTGAACAGCAACATGCAGAAGAATGAAATTGGACCACTTTCTTACACCATACACAAAAATAAATTCAAAATGGATGAAAGACCTAAATGTAAGACAGGAAACCATCAAAATCCTAGAGGAAAAAACAGGCAGAAACCTCTTTGACCTGGGCTGCAGCAACTTGGTACTAGACATGTCTCTGGAGGCAAGGGGAAATAAAACCAAAAATGAGCTACTGGGACTACATGAAGATAAAAAGCTTCTGCACAGTGAAGGAAACAATCAACAAAACTAAAAGACAACCAACAGAATGGGTGAAGATATTTGCAAATGACATATTAAAGGGTTAGTATCCAAAATCTATAAATAACTTATCAAACTCAACACCCAAAAAAACAAATAACCCAGTTAAGAAATGGGCAGATGGCATGAACAGACACTTTTCCAAAGAAGACCTATAAATGGACAACAGACACATGAAAAGACGCTCAACATCACTCATCATCAGGGAAATACAAATCAAAACTACAATGAGATACCACCTCACACCTGTCAGAAGGGCTAAAATGAACTCAGGAAACAACAGATGTTGGTGATGGTGCAGAGAAAGGGGAACACTTTTGTGCTGTTGATGGGAATGCAAACTGGTACAACCAGTCTGGAAAACAGTATGGAGGTTCCTCAAAAACGTAAAAATAGAACTACTGTAATACTCAGCAATTGCACTACTAGGTATTTATCCAAAGGATACAAAAATGCTGCTTCAAAGGGTGCTCATGCACCCCAATGTTTACAGCAGCATTATCAACAATAGCCAAATTATGGAAAGAGCCCAAATGTCCATCAACTGATGAATGGATAAAGAAGATATGGTATATATATCCACTTGAATATTACTCACCCATCAAAAGGAATGAACTCTTGTCACTTGCAACATGGATGGAACTAGAGTATATAATGCTAAGTGAAATAAGTCAGAGAAGACAAATACATGATTTCACCCATCTGTGGAATTTAAGAAACAAAACAGATGAACATAGGGGAAGGGAAGGGAAAATAAGATAAAAACAGAGAGGGGGGCAAACCATAAGATTCTCTTAGCTATAGAGAACAACCTGAGGGTTGCTGGAGGGAAAGGGGATGCGGGATGGGTGAAATGGTGGTGGGCACTGAAGAGGGCACTTGTTGGGATGAGCACTGGTTGTTGTATGTAAGTGATGAATCACTAAGTTCTACTCCTGAAACCAGTACTACACAATATGTTAATTAACTGAATTTAAATTTTTAAAAAAGGAAAAAAAGAAAAAAATTTTTAAATAATGAATGAATGAAAACAACTCTGTTTAGGAATAACTCCATGAGCCTAAGTCACAGAAAGGACAGAGGATGTCAAGCTAAGTAAAATTCCTCACCACAAATTAGAAGGAGTTGAAAAGTATTTTCTGAACTTTATTTTTATTTTTAAGAAACCATAAGACCGCCATTTATGATATTCTGATGAACTCAAAGGAAAACTCATGCCACAAGTGGACCCCTACAGCAATTCGAATTTTTTAGGAACTGAATGGTCCAATAACCTGAAACTGAAATTTTAAAGTTGTCGCATATTATTAGTGCCTCTGGGCTCCTCGAGGAAGGAAACAGAAATCCTTTTGAAATGAACCAAACCTCAACACAGGCCCCAAAGAATTCTACTTCCCCCAAAAAAGTATATTTCAAGGAACATGAACAACAGTCAGAAATCACAAAATAAACAAGAAAAGAAGGTACCATAAGAGACAGCCTACGGTAATAATAGAGAGCAAAAGCACACCTTTGAAGAGTTCAGATATTGCCATTATTAGACAAAGAATATGGAAAAGTATATTGGATTAAGATATTTAAAGAAATAAAGAAGTGTGAAAAATATGATTAAAGAGGGGGTGGAGGGGCGCCTGGGTGCTCAGTCGGTTAAGTGTTCAACTCTTGGTTTTCAGCTCAGGTCATGATCTCAGGGTCTTGAGCCCCACGTGGGGCTCCATGCTCAGCACAGAGTCTGCTTAAGATTCTTTCCCTCTGCCTCTCCCCCCGCTTGCACTCGTTCGTGCTCTCTCTCTCTCAAATAAATAAATAAATCTTAAAAAAAAAGGGGGGAGGGCGGAATGGCCAACAGCCTGAAGAGCAACATGCCAAAGTTCTACTGTGACTCCTGCAATCCACACCTCACCCATGACTCTCCATCTGTGAGGAAGACACACTGCAGTGGTAGGAGACACAAAGAGAATGTGCAAGACTGCTAGCAGAAGTGGACGGAAGAGTAGGCCCAGAGCTGCGTATCAACAAGGAAAGATGCCTCCTACTCCATTCTCTGCTCTTCCTCCTGAAAGAGCAATAATCCCACCTCCCCCAGTCTTCCAGGTCCTCCTTGCCCTGGTATGATGCCAGCACCCCATATGGGGAGCCCTCCCATGATGCCAATGATAGGCCCTCCTCCTCCTGGGATGACGCCAGTGGGACCTGCTCCTAGAATGAGGCCACCTATGGGGGGCTACATGCCAAAGATGCGTGGGCCCCCAATGATAAGACCTCCTGCCCTTCCCATGATGGTGCCCATTCAGCCAGGAATGACTCCACCAGACAGATAAAGAGAGAGGGGAGCCTCTTTATATCCATTTTACGTTACTTGTCCTACTTCACCAGGAGACCATGTGCGGTGACTCTGGGTGTTTTCTAACAGCAGGACAGGGAAGACTTGCTCCCCCTCCTATCAAAGAGAGAATAGTTTTGGCAGGTGACTAATGGGACCCCCCCCCAAAAAAAAAGCAATTTTCATTTGTATTGTGAAATGTGATAATAAAATTGTTAACTGTTTTAGTTAAAAAAATAATAAATAAAAATAAAATATGATTACAGAACATGAGACTATTAAAAAACACTATAGACTGAATGCTTGCATCCCCTCAAAATTCATATGTTGAAACCTAACCCCAATGTGATGGTGTTAGAAGTGGGAGACTTTAGGAGGTAATTAGATCATGAGGGTGGAGCCCTCATGAATGGGTTAGTGCCCTTAAAAAAGAGACCTCAGTGAACTCCTTCACCCCTTCTTCCATGTGAGGACACAGTAAGAAGATAGCCGTCCATGAACCAGGAACCAGGCTCTCACCAGACACAAATCTGCCAGCACCTTGATCTTAGACTGCCCAGCCTCCAGAGCTATGAGAAATAAATGTTTGTCATTTAAGTCACCCACCCTATGGTATTTTTATTATAGCAGCCTGAAGAGACTAAGACAAAAATAAGCAAGTCTCAAAAGAACCAAATTGTATTCCAAGTAACAAAAAATAATAATAAAGTCATTGAAACGAACAAATTCCATGGAAAAATTAAACCAGAAGATTAGACACAAATTATAGTATTAGCAAAATGTTAAGTAGTTATGAAGAATTAATGCATATGCACATTACAGAGACAAAAATATGGAAAATATAATAGGTAGAAAAAAACAGAAGATAAAATAAGTGTCTAACATAGGTCTAATTGGAGTTTCAGAAGGAAGGGAGAAATAGAATGGAGAAGAGGTAATATCTAAAGAGATAATGACTAGTAATTTCTCAGAAGAAACCAATACACAGTTTTAAGAAATCCAGTAAATTCCAAGGAGGATAAATAAAAAGAAATCCATACCTAGATTTCATCATAATGAAATATTAGAATATCTAAAACCAGAAGTTTTTTCAAACAACAGCCAGACTGGAAAGACAAGTCAGTGTCAAAGGAGAGACAATGATAACTAATGTCCTATCAGCAAAAATGGAAACGAGAAAGAGTGAAATGTATGTTCAATGTGATGAGAAAAAAATCTAGCAAAATATATCCCGTAAAAAAAGATTTCAACAGCAAGTGTAAAATAAAGACATTTTCAGACAAAATAAAATTTAAGAATTTGCCACCATTAGACCATCATTAAATTCTAAAATGAAGTTGTCCATTAGAAATATAATGAGCAATATGTAAATTTAAATGCTCTAGTACAGAGCCACATTTTTAAAGGTAAAATCAATTTTAATAATGATCTATTTAATCTAATCAAAAATGATTTCAATATGTAATCATTGTAAAAATCATCAATAATATATTTCACCCTTTTTTTGTACTAGGTGTTTGAAATCCAGTATGCACTTAATACTAACAGCACATCTCAATTGAGACTAGTAATTATATTTCAAGTGCTCCATATCCACAGGACTGGTGGTTACCATATTGGTCAGTGCAGTGCTAATAGACATACTTAGAAGGAAAATTATTTCTGGTGAAATGGCTGAGATGCAAGAAGAGAGGATGAGCAAAGCGAATGATAAAAAGGTGGGCAAAATCAATGTTCCAAGGGACACTGACTGTGTAAAACAATAATATTTATATTGTACACCGGAAGTCAGGGAAAGGTTTGATGAGATTCTGTTTAAATAGTCTGGGGCAAGACTACTTCACGAGGCTGTTGTGTACCTCATATTGCATCATATTAAGAGGTACACAACATCTACTCAGTAACGGCAAGACTGGGTCAGGGTGAAACAGCCAAATCCCTCTATCACAAAGTCAAATTTTTCTCACTTTGTACCAAAAATCAATCCATGGGGTGAGAACCAGGCAGAGGAAACAAGTACAAAGTCTGTGAGACAGAAGTACGTCTGGTGTGTTTGAGAAATAGTAGGGAGAAAGATTCCCTACACTCTAGCCTGTGGCTAAGCTAATATCTGATATCAGGGTCATGGACCCATTGACGGTTCTCTTAATAGGAATGTATCAGAATCACTAAAGGAACTGTTTAATGACTGAGGATCATTTAATCAGGATTGATAAGTAATCCCTGAGGCAAACAACTGTTGATATTAAACCTAGATCCCCTTGAAATCCTTGGGCCATTTCTCTGTACCCACCCCCCTCCGCGGCTTCTTTGTGCCTTTGCCTCTGTGGGCCTCATCTGTGACTATCTTCAGGAGATTGCCCTCAGCCACAGATGCCATGTTGCCTGCCTGCCTGTACAAAAGGCCGGAAGTATCTGAGCGCCTGCGTACCTCTTAGTTTGGGTGGCCCTGAGCCATTGAATGACTTAGGAAAGCCCAGCTCTCTTTCAAGTTAGGACAAAATATGAGCTATCATTCATTCTCCAAAGCTTTCCCGTACAATCCAGCTGAGGCGAGAACTGTGCCAGAAATTGCACCCTTGCTTGGATTCCTTCTTTTCAGTGATCCATTTCTCCTACTCCCTTATCTGTTTCTCCTGAGAGCAATTCCCTAATAAACCACTTGCGCGTAAATACTCAATTTAGGGTTGGCATCCGCAGAGCCAGACACAGGGGAGTCCCTAATTCTGAATGCCACATAACACCTGGAATATATAACAAATCTGATCTAATTCTATATACTCATATGCAAACTGGAACATAAACAGGCACCCTTTCTACTTCCATTTGAAGTGATTGGTTTCTGTTAGCACACACCATAAACAATTCACGGCCAGCAATCAGTGCAAGGCTGATCCGTGAGTGGCAACTACCAGCCAGGGTCCAACACTGTACAGGCCACAGTGTTAAGCTGCTCTCATACACACAGTATTAGCATTATTGAAAACTCAGCTGTGCATCACTCTTCGGGATGTGTAAAACTTACTTGGTTCTTGAATACAAGCAAACCGCTCACCATTCCTAAAGACTGAATGTGGCGTTTATTGTGTCAGAGACAATGAGTCTAGTGTTTGGCGCTCAGACTACATGTTTCAAAGGGAATCTTTGTCTGTTTAACATGAAATAAATCAGACTCTATATTTATTGGGAAAAAGAGCAATCCAGCAACCTTCACTCAAAGAAATCAGCCCTGGCAGTCCTTAAGTTACAACTGTTAGGTAAAGCCATAGGTAGCCATTTAGAAATACAAGCCGGAGACTTCTAAGAGGGGCTGAGAAGAAACCAGTAAACAGAACCTACCCCTCACCTTTCTCTAGCCATTTTTAGTCACTGAGAATTTGTTTACAATTACGTGAATTGTTTTCAAGTATATTTCTACAGGAACTTTTTACAAACCAAAATTTCTCCCAATGACACCATTTAAATATTTACAGATACAAGCACGTGATAGTTCGAAGTTCTGCAAATAATGTAGAGAAACCTCATCAGGTTGGGCTCTAGGGGTTTATAAGAAAGATTTTGAAAATTATCTGCTGAGGTTCATTATTGTCCTTTAAAGGACACCTACACATACACATACCAGTAATGGAAACATCAAAAAAAAATTTCTCTAACCTTATATTAAGAGTGTAACTTTGGGAGGGAGTCATAGGAGGACCCTGGGCTTGCCTCATCCCTCGAACACAGCTAGATTAATACCAAATCATTTTCAACAACTAGGAAATCGATCTGAGGAGTAAGAAAACAATGCATGATTGAAGGGAGAAAACGTGGCAGGTGTAAGGTTCAGAGATGTGAATTGGGGGAGACAAAGGCTGGGGTGCCCTGGAAGGGAGGGAACCCTTTTCATGGAGGAAAGTCAGAGAAGTGGGAGAGAGAGCAGCATGTAGGGTTTGCACGAGGCGCCACGGTGTGGGGGTCCCCTGGGTCGCACTGGAAGTCAACATTCCCCTTCCTGGAGGACATTTGGAAGAGGATAGATTGCCTCTCCAAGGACAGAAGGCCCACCGGGCACCACTGAGCGGCCATTCAACAGCAGTGGACAGAGGTGCGCGCGGAGGGCCGATAACCTGGTCACAGGTTCCTGCTGTGCTTCACCCTAGACTCCAGGCACCCAAGCAAGCCTGCCTCTGCTTTTCTGGGGCATAATGACACCGGGTGCACTGGGAGGCTCTCCTCCGGGGGCGGGGACCTGCGCCTTGCCGGATCCTTTAAGATTTGGAGTTTTGCATGCCAGCTGCCAGCCAGAGATAAAACACAGAACTGTGGCGCCAGGCATGCAGATGGTGAGCACAGACAGGGTGAGGGCAGGGATCTGATGAAAGCCTGGGACATGGGAGGGGAGATTGTTCGCTTTTCTGTAAGGGCTTCCTGAACAGCGCCAGCAGCGAGCCCCCCTCCCCAGAGACAAAGAGAGCAGAGTGACGCGCACTTCCCCCGCCCGCCCACCAGCACAGTTGGACTTCGGAGAGAAACAGCGCCTCCAGCGGAGGCTAGAGTCCCTTGCACCAAACACTGCAGGGCTGGGGCATCTTTATAAGAGCAGGTCAGACTGTGAGCCGTGCAGCAGGCCTCCCCCCGAGAAGACCCGAGAAGACCAACACAGGCCCCCACAGATACCAAGTCTACTGATTATAGAGTGCGCCAAAGCGTCAGCTTCAGTTCTAGTGGAAACAGGACCAGGCTTTTCTTTCCTTCTTTCTTTCTTCCTTTTTTTGTTTTAAATCAGGCTTATAGTTTTTTGTTCATTTGTTGATTTGTTGCTTTTTCTCGCTTTTTGGATCAGGCTTTTTTTTTTTTTTTTCCTTCTTTCTTTTTGGAATCAGGCTTACAGCTTTTTGTTTATTTGCTTGCTTTTTTATTCCTTTTCTGTATCTCTTTTCTTAGATCAGGCTTTTTAAAAAAAAATCAGACTTAACAGACAAATCAAAGCACACCTAGTTCAAGGTCCAAACACTCCTCACTGCAAGCAAAGAGGAACTCTTCAGAGGATTGACCTGCGGGAAACAGCAACCAAACCACAACAGCAGAGTGCGTACAGCATATGCCAGAAACACTTCCTGAACTGCCAGGCCCTGGACAGTGTATGACACCTTCTTTATATCATTATTCTCAGGAGCAGAAAACAACAAGCTTTCATAACACACAAAAGACAGAATGACAAGATGGATGAATTCTCCCCATGAGAAAGATCAAGAAGAAATCACAGCCAGGGATTTGCTCAAAACAGATATAAGCAATATATATGAACAAGAATTTAGAACAGTCATAAGAATACTAGCTGGGCTTGAAAGAAGCATAGAAGACACCAGAGAAGACACCAAAACCAAGATGCAAAACTGACTGAATATAATCACAATGAGAATGGAAGAAACAGAGGAACGAATAGGTGATATAGAAGATAAAATTATGGAAAATAATGAAGCTGAAAAGAAGAGAGAAAGAAAACTATTAGATCATGAATATTGACTTAGGAAACTCAGCAATTCCATGAAGCGTAATAATATCATATCACAGGAGTCCCAGAAGAAGAAGAGTGGGGAAAAAGGGGGCAGAAAGTTTATTTGAACAAATTATAGCTGAGAACTTCCCTAATCTGGGGAAGGAAACAGGCATTCAAGTCTAAGAGGCACAGAGAACTCCCCTCAAAATCAACAAAAACAGGTCAACACCAAGACACATCATAGTGAAACTTGCAAAATACAAAGATAAAGAGAGAATTCTGAAAGCAGCTCAGGAGAAAAGGTCCTTAACCTACAAGTGTAGACACATAAGGTTAGCAGCAGACCTGCCCAGAAAAACTTGGCAGGCCAGAAGAGAGTGGCATGATAAATTCCACAAGCTAAATGGGAAAAAATGCAGCCAAGAATACTATATCCATCAAGGCTGTCATTCAGCATAGAGGGAGAGATAAAACGTTTCCAAGACAAGCAAAACTAAAGGAGTTTGTGAACACTAGACCAGCTCTGCAAAAAATATTAAAGGGGACCCTTTGAGCAGAAAAGAGAGATCAAAAGCAACAAAGACTAGAAAGGAACAGAGACAAACTACAAGAACAGCGACTTTACAGGTAATACAATGGCACTAAATTCATAGCTATCAATAATTACTCTGAATACAAATGTACTAAATGCTCCAATCAAAAGATATAGGGTATCAGAATGGATTTAAAAAAAAAAAACCCAAGACCCATCGATATGCTGCTTACAAGAGACTCATTTTAGGCCCAAAGACACCTCCGGATTGAAAGTGAGGGGATGGAGAACCATTTATCATGCTAATGGACATCAAAAGAAAGCTGGAGTAACCATCCTAATATCAGACAAACTTGATTTTAAACCGAAGGCTGTAATAAGAGATGAAGAAGGGCACTATATCATAATAAAGGGGTCTAGCCAACCAGAAGATCTAACAATACATATTTATGCCCCCAACTTGAAACAGCCAAATATATTAATCAATTAATAACAAACTTAAAGAAACGCATTGATGATAATACAATAATAGCAGGGGACATTAACACCCCACTCACAGCAATGGACAGATTATCTAAGCAGAAGATCAACAAGGAAACAAGGGCTTTGAATGACACACTGGAACAGACGGACTTAACAGATACATTCAGAGCATTTCATCCTAAAGCAGCAGAATACACATTCTTTTCAAGTACACATGGAACATTCTCCAGATTAGATCACATACTGGGTCACAAATCAGGCCTCAATTGGTACAAAAAGATTGAGATTATACCATGCATATTTTCAGAACACAACACTATAAAACTTGAAGTCAACCACAGTAAAAAAAATTTGGAAAGACCACAAATACATGGAGGTTAAAGAACACCCTGCTAAAGAATGAATGGGTTAACCAGGAAATTAAAGAAGAAATTAAAAAATACATGCAAGCAAATGAAAATGAAAACACTACAGTCCAAAACCTTTGAGAGGCAGCAAAGATGATCATAAGAGGGAAGTATATAGCAATACAGGCCTTTCTCAAGAAGCAAGAAAAGCCTCAAATACACAACGTTACCTTACACCTAAAGTAGCTGGAAAAAGAACAGCAAATAAAGCCAAAAACCAGCAGTAAAAGAGAAATAACTAAGATTAGAACAGAAATAAAAGATAGAGAAACAAACAAACAAAACAGTAGAACGGATCAATGAAGCTGGGAGCTGGTTCTTTGAAAGAATTAACAAAATTGACAAACCCCTAGCCAGCCTTATCACAAAGAAAAGAGAAAGGACCCAAAGAAATAAAATCATGAATGAAAAAGGAGAGATCAAAACCAAACACAACAGAAATACAAACAATTATAAGAGAATATTACATGCCAAAAAATTGGGCAATCAGGAAGAAATGAATAAACTCCTAGAAACATATAAACTACCAAAACTGAAACAGAAAGAAAGAGAAAATTTGAACAGACTCATAACCAGCAAAGAAACTGAATCAGTAATCAAAAATCTTCCAACAAACAAGAGTCCAGGACCAGATGGCCCCAGGGGAATTCTACCAAACATTTAAAGATGAATTAACACATATTCTTCTGAAGCTGTACCAAAAAATAGAACTGGAAGGAAAACCCAGACTCATTCTGAGGCCAGCATTACCTTGATTCCAAACCCAAAGACCCCACTAAAAAGGAGGATTACAGACCAATATTCCTGATGAACATGGATGCAAAAATTCTCAACAAGTACTAGCTAATCTAATCCAACAGTACATTAAAAGGATTATTCACCATGATCAAGTGGGATTTATTCCTGGGCTGCAGGGGCAGTTCAATGTCCACAAATAGATCAATGTAATACACCACATTAATAAAAGAAAGGATAGAGTGCTTGGGTGGCTCAGTCCGTTACATGTCCAACTCTGGATTTCAGCTCAGGTCATAATCTCAGGATCATGAAATCAAGCCCCACATCAGGCTCCATTCTCAGCAGGGCGTCTGCTTGAGATTCTCTCTCTCCTTCTCCTTCTGCCCCTCCCCCCATGCTCTCTGTCTTTCTTTCAAATAAATAAATCTTGAAAAAAAAGAAAAGAAATAAAGGATAAGAATCACATGATCCTCTCAATAGATGCAGAAAAAGCATTTGACAAAATACAGCATCCTTTCTTAATAAAAACTCTCAAGAAAGTAGGGATAGAAGGAACATACCTCAACATCATAAAGGCCATATACTAAAGAACTACAGCTAATATCATCCTCAACAGGGGAAAAA
The DNA here is from genome assembly GCF_017311325.1 of Ursus maritimus. NCBI lineage: Eukaryota > Metazoa > Chordata > Mammalia > Carnivora > Ursidae > Ursus > Ursus maritimus. The sequence continues at coordinate 38,716,908 of NW_024424119.1, forward strand.
CTGAGAGCTTCTCTCCTGAGGTCAGGAAGGGATATCCACTCTTACCACTGTTGTTCAACATAGTATTGGAAGTCCTAGCCTCAGCAATCAGACAACAAAAAAGCAAGGAAGAAGTCAAACTTTCACTCTTTGTGGACAGCATGAGACCCTATGTAGAAAACCCAAAAGTCTCCACCAAAAAAATTGCCAGAACTGATACATGAATTCAGCAAAGTCACAGGATATAAAATCAACATACAGAAATATGTTGCATTTAAAAAAAGAAGAAATCTGTTACACTTCTATATACCAATAATGAAGCAGCAGAAAGAGTAATCAAGGAACCCATCCCATTTACAATTGCACCAAAAATCATAAGATACCTAGGAATAAGCCTAACCAAAGAGGTAAAAGATCTGTATGCTGAAAACTATGGAACATTTATGAAAGAAATGGAAGAAGACACAAAGAAATGGAAAAACATTCCATGTTCTTGGAATGGAAGAACAAATATTGTTAAAATATCCATCCTACCCAAAGCAATCATTCCTTGCAATCCCTACCAAAATAACACCAGCATTTTTCACACAGCTAGAACAAATAATCCTAAGATTTGTATGGAATTAGGAAAGATCCTGAATAGCCAAGGTAATGTTGAAAAAGAAAAACAAAATGGGAGGCATCACAATTCCAGACTTCAAGTTGTGTTACAAAGCTGTAATCATCAAGGCAGTATGGTACTGGCACAAAAACAGACACACAGATCAATGGAACAGAATGGAGAACCCAGAAATGGACCCACAACTATATGGTCAACTAATCTTCAACAAAGCAGGAAAGAATATCCAATGGAGGGGTACCTGGGTGGCTCAGTCAATTAAGTGTCTGCCTTCAGCTCAGGTCAGGATCCCAGGATCCCAGGATAAAGCCCTGCATCAGGCTCCCTGCTCAGTGGGGAGTCTGCTTCTTCCTCTCCCTCTATCCTTTCCCCCTGCGCATACTCTTTCTCTTTCTCAAATAAAATAAAATCTATAAGAAAAAAAAAGAACTCATCAAAATCAACAGTCAAAAAATAAATAATCCAGTTAAAAAATGGGCAGAAGACATGAACAGACATTTGTCCAAAGAAGACATACAAATGGCCAACAGACACATGAAAAGATGCTCAACATCACTCATCATCAGGGAAATGCAAATCAAAACCACAATGAAATACCATCTCACACCAGTCAGAAGGGCTAAAATTAACAACTCAGGAAACAACAGATGTTGGCGAGGATGCAGAGAAAGGGGAACCCCTTTCACACTGTTGGTGGGAATGCAAACTGGTGCGGCCACTCTGGAAAAGGAGTACAGAGGTTCCTCAAAAAGTTAAAAATAGAACTACTGTGTAACTCAGCAATTTCACTACTAGGTATTCATCCAAAGGATACAAACATAGTGATTCAAAGGGGCACATGCACCAAATGTTTATAGCAGCACCATCAACAATAGCCAAATTATGGAAAGAGCCCAAATGTCCATCAACTGGTGATGAATGGATAAAGAAGATGTGGTACATATATATAAGGGAATATTACTCAGCCATCAAAAAGAATGAACTCTTGCCATTTGCAACAACATGGATGGAACTGGAGTGTATTATGCTAAGTGAAATAAGGCAGTCAGAGAAAAACAAATACCATAAGATTTCACCCACAGGTAGAATTTAAGAAACAAAACAGATGAACATGGGGGAAGGGAAGGGAAAATAAAATAAGATAAAAGCAGACAGGGAGCCAAACCATAAGAGTCTCTTAACTATAGAGAACAACCTGAGGGTTGATGGACGGAGGTGGATGGGGGATGGGTTATCAATGGGTAATGGGCATTAAGGAGGGCACTTGTTGGGATGAGCACTGGTTGTTTTATGTAAGTGATGAATCACTAAGTTCGACTCCTGAAACCAGTACTACACAATATGTTAACTAACTTTAATTTAAATAAAATAATAATAATAATAATAATAATAATAATAGAAGAGTATAACTTTGTGCTGTTGGACGAGACAAGATATGCCTGTCATCTATGACAGACATGCCCAGGAATGTTAAAATGTAATTGGCCATGCAAATAGGATATGCCTAAAGCCAGTGCCAGAGTATCTCACAGAGATTCTTACCAAGCTAAAGCTGTCTTAAAGGAATCAATTAAGAGAAGGGATAGTTTCATGCTTTTAGAAACATCTATTTACAGGCAAACAACTAATGTGCCAATTAAAATCATTCATCTCTATTCACCAGGCAAGGCCTCCAAAGGTATAAAATGAGCTGTCATGCCTTACTCTAGTCTTGGATATTGTGTGATCTTTAATACAATCTACTTCCTTATCTCATATTGGCCTTCTCTAACTCTTTTAGAAATATTTTTATTATATTTATTTAGCATAAAAGGTAATAATTCCAGGAAAAAGAAAGAAAATCTTATCTTAAAATATAACTTCCTAAATACAGCAAATACACATGGGAATTCAATATATGGCAAATTCTGTGCTTCTATAATCTTGAAGTGATTTGGTTACAGAAAAATGTAAAAATGCCTGCATATGAAAACTCACATAAGAAAAGCCAAAAAATAAACAGAAAGCTGAAAAAAAATTCACAATTGAAATTACAGATGAAGGCCTTATTTTCCTAATACATTTTTAAATATCTTAACAATAAGAGTAAGAGTCTAATTTCACGTAGGTAAAGGATATGAAAAGACAGTTCACAGAAAAGAAATGAAAATGGTCCCTAAAACATAACTACTATCATTCATAACAGAAGTACTTCATTGAAACCACACTGAAATATCATTTTTACCTATCAAATTATGATCAAAAAGGTAATAAATGGGACTGCTAAAGAATATAAGCATGTTGAGGCGATTATGGTAAGTGAAATAAGTCAGAGACTGTATGATTTCACTTATATAGGGAATCTGAAAAACAAAACAAAACCCAAAGATACAGAGAACAGACTGGTGGTTATCAGAGGGGAAGGGGGCTGGAGGATGGGCAAAACGGGTGAAGGAGGCCAACTGTATGATAACTAGACTTACTGTGGTCATCACTCTGTAGTATGTACAAAGATCAAATTACTATGTTGTACACCTGAAACTAGTATGTTATATAGCAATTTTTTCTCAGTTAAAAACAAAAATAAAAACAGACAAAAAAAAAAGAATGTCGGCATTGATGATAAGAATATATTATATTTATATGGGGGAGAATATATATATATTATCTATAGAGGGCAATTTGGCAATATAAAAATTGAAAATGCACAGGGCCTTTGATATGGCAATTCCTTTTCTAGTAATTTACCCTAAAGATATATCCCAATGAGCAAAAAGATTATATCTACATCTATAGCTATATCCATATCCACATCCATTCATCTATGTATCTATCTATCCATCCATCCATCCTCAATAGAAAGGTATTCAAGAATGTAGCAGAGGCTAAGCTCAGGAAGGGCAATAAGTAATGGAGTGCTTTACATCTAGTTAGACTCATTTGCAGTTCTTGGGCTTTGAGCCTTTTTATCTTTTCAAAAAAAAATTTTAACAGAAATTTTCAAAAGCACCATATTCTAAGCATGGATATGAGGCACTATAGAAATAGAAGCTCCCCTTCTGTTGGTTATTTGATTCATTTCTTTGATCCAAAGTCATTCACAAGACTGATTAAAATACTCTGGAGTGCAGCATGTACGATAAATAGCTCAAATATATTCAAGGTTTTGGACAGTAGATATACTTTTCCATTGACACCGAAGTGCAAGAAATGTGCCTAGCCCTTTGTAGTACTTTCTTCACCTTTGTGCGATTTCTCCAGGGGGATGTGGGAACATACAACAAGACATCACCACTGGTCTTAAGTAGGTGCAGAAGTTTCCACTGAATACTTTGCCACCTTGACCACTTTACATCAGTGCCTCATCTAACCCCTACAAAGCCATTAATAGGAAAGTATTTATATCTTCATCAATCTGAGATTCAGAGAATCAACCAAGTGGCGCAAGAGGGCCAGAGGACTAGCAACCTGCTGGGCTGGGAAGCAAATCCACATATATTTGGTGCCTCAGTGGAGTGTGGACATCAGGTGAACAAGAATCACAAATAACTACATACACAAAAGTGTGTTTTTAATCAATGCTTTTTGATGGAAATTAATGAGGGCGCATTGTTCCTAAAATATTTGTAAACTGATAAAAATGTATTAAATGCAGATAGGAAAATACAGACTTAGATCTGATTCTATTAACACACACACACACACACACACAAAATCAAGCATAAATTTAAGAATCTTCTGAGGCTCAGAATAATACTGAAAACAATTTAAGTGCTCACACAACTAGCCTAGCTTTACCAATGAGAAAAGCTCAAATCATCCCTCATCAATTTTTTGGAATTGTGTAATGGTATATCATGATACTGGTCAAGTATGTGTGGCTTATTTTATACCAGATCTGCACAATGAAGTCTCTGTTGAAAGGATTTGGGTTTTTAGGTTTACTTTGCAGTATCTGGTTTAAAAGGAAAAAGGACTCAACGTTACAGCAGGCAACAAACTTGAGAGAAATAGCAGGAAGGACTTAGAACATGAATTCTTTTCAGTCCCAAAGAGACGCTGTTCCAACAGGACTCAGGTCAGAGGGCTGGGCACTGCTGGGGCAGGTCACATGGCCGATCTGGGCGAACTTGTTTCGTGAAGAAACAGATGATTTCTAGCTATGAGGCTGTTGTTCCTATAACTTTTTAGCAACAGTTAAATCCATTAAATCCATTCCAAAATGACAAGCAAAAGAAAAGAACATTCTGAAGAAACTGCAGATGAATGGAGTTTTCCCCTGCCTCCTTGGGAATATTATGAGCATCTTACAAAAGGGGCCATATCCTGTTTCCTTCTCTGGTTGCTACAACTGTGGTTTGTATATTGGCTGTATCACTAATGTGAATTTATAACCCAAAAACGCCAAAAGAAAAAAAAAAA
>NW_024424119.1:38721925-38834817 GCF_017311325.1 Ursus maritimus
AAAAAAAAAAATCAGTACTCCTTCACAAATATGCATTTTTCTTTCCCTAACTTTCAACAAGCACTGTTTTAAATCATCATTATTTTTTCTGCGCTGGAAGCAAACTTACACGTCTTTTTCATATCCTACTGCTAGCACAGAAGGTGAAATACTGACATAAATTGAAGGAGTTGCAAGTTCAGCATTAATACAAACCAGGCAAACACTACTGGGATATTTAAAACTCAACAGTGCCTCCTAGTGTACCTATAAAAATAAGCAGGAGCCCGAGATTCGAAACGGAAAAGTAAATTAGAAGGCGTTCATCAATTTATCCTTTAAAATAATCCAGGAATTAGTCTTTGGAACGAACCTACTTATTTTAACAAGATACGAAAATCACTTTCAACTAAAAATAGGGCATTAAGAAAGATCCAGATTCAGGTGAAAGGGAACGGCACTAGGGCATGTGCAGAGAGATAACGCAAAATATAAACACGCATTTTGAAAGAAAGAAAGAGAAAGAAGGGGAAGAAGGAGGAGGGGGAGGTGGAAACAGACGCTTCTGTCCCCAGAGCATATCAACTAGAAGGAATATCAAGAACTTGGATAATGATAACATGGCATTTTGCTCTGAGCCAACACGCAGCTTTGTTAATTTCCTCATAAGAGAACTCCTATTATCAACGTTCTTCTTGCCCACCTGCGAGCATCGGGAACCTCTGGGCACCAGAGCTCTTCACACTTCTCCGCAATTATGGGTGCTTTTTTCCCACCACTGCCCCTGAAGTTGGAAGTTAGTTTTTTCTGTTTAAATGATCATAGATTTTTCCAGAAGCTTCCCATATCTGAGGATCACTTGGGAGATCATGAAAAGAAATAATGCCATGAAACCCAACAAGAAGGCACTCAGATGAGCGAGAGGCACTTGACTAACAACCCTAGAACGCCATGCTCAAAAGAATTTCCCTTTGCTGGACCCAACTGATGTCCTCAGATCCATCCAACATTTCTACTCTCACATCTTCACTCTCCTTGTTTCACAAAAAAATGTTTGTAGAGTTCTTACCCCCTCTTTGTTTGAATTCTATTGTCTTCAACATTCCCTTCACTATTTTGAAGAAATCTTCCTAGGCTGGTACTTTATCTCAATGTCCTCAAAAACAGTTATACAAATAAAGCTTCCTCATGACCACCATATTGAAAAGCATCAACAGAACCTAAGTTACTTGAGAAGAGAAATCTAAGCCTGATAGAATAAGGAAAGCACTTATAATTACACACCAGCTGTAAATTAACATCAGAACCCCACTGTGCATGGATATGTTCATTGTATCTAATTCTCCTTAAGTTGACTAGTGAAGAGATCCCATACACTTCTTTTCCCATTTTGGCATTTTCATGTAATGATCTGGAAATATATTTTGATGAAGCCAGTCACGCTTGACTATTCTATTCGACATTCCATTTTCCAAAATGCGGGAGGACACAGGTGAGCTGGCCCATCTGTCTTCATAGAATTAATTCTTGCTTCTGTGTATCTTCTCTATATTGTAAAACCACAAGGCACAATAGTGAAAGAACATGTAAAGTTTTCAGACCAACACAAAATTCTCATTAAAAGAATCTGCATGTTTTAAGGAAATAAGACTTATTAAAGCTGCCGCAGGGGCACCTGGGTGGCTCAGTCGGTTAAGCATCTGCCTTCGGCTCAGGTCATGATCTCAGGGTCCTCGGATGGAGCCCCGCATTGGGCTCTCTGATTAGCGAGGACTCTGCTTCTCCCTCTCTGCTCTCCCTCTCTCTCTCTCAAATAAATAAATATTTAAAAGGGAAAAAAAGCTGCTGCATTTTCATAACTGTCTTTAGTAAAACAACATCCCTGAGAGGTCTTTCTTTTTGTCCCACCTAAAGGATGTGGGGCGATTCTAAAGAGAGAGGGCAAAGCTGATAAAGAACAGTGGATGTCATCTGGACTGCATCCAAACAATATGGCAAGACTGAGTAACAGAACAGTGGGACAAAAGTTGCTGCTTGACCCATGGACAAAACATAATTACTCAAAAAAGGAAAAACATGTTCCATCAGACACACACCAAACAATATTAAAATTATGACATACCCTCATAATGGAATACCGTGCAGCAACCGAAAATGATGGAGGTCTGCATTTATTCAATTGAGGCAAAGTGATGATACACAAAAAAACAAAAAATATTTACATGTGAAACATTGATATATTATTTCTATATATCCTGTTCCTGAGAGAGTGCTCTCAAATTGATAAACTCTCCTTTCCTCTACCTTAAATCCTGTTCCTCTCCCGTTGATCAGGGACCCTCAAAACCCAACCCCACATTTCTCCCAGATTTTGTCGGAACATGCTAGCTAAATACTCCGGCTCCTTTGAGGCCGTGTTGCTTTCCTGTCTCTCAGATCCACGACATCCCCTGTGGGTAATATTATCACTCAACCCTAGCTACTGGCTTTAAATCAGGAGGGGAGACGGGGCTACATCCTGATGGGGGTATGGGAGAGCCATCCTTGCATCATCTTCAAGCAAGGAAGGAATTCCAGCCTTTGTAAGTAAAGTGGGTCACTTCTGCAGCCTCAAAGACTCAGAAAAGTCCAATGATTCAGGATTTTTAAGGGGCATCTCTCCCACTGTCCCTATGCAGGATGTCAGGGTCACATTCTTTCCCCACCTTGGTATTGCCGACTTCCCTTGGTTTAGAACTCAGCTACTCACAAGTAATTGGTGACCCTGGTCCTCTGATTTTCTCTGCCTTCCAGCTAAAGGCTATGAGAACATTTGCACATGATACCAAGTAAGCCCTCTGGCTTTCACATTTAGCTTGTCATTTCTAATTATTCTTTCTTAACATTTCATTATCTTTTTCCAAGTGTCAATTGAGTTTAGCAATAGACATTCAATTTTATTATCCTTATAGTTGCTTTTTTCTCTCATTTTTACCACCTGCTTCACACTTTGTACCTGCTAATGCATTGCCTTCCACTGATCCACTGTCCCAATTACCCAACAATGGATGTTTTCACAATTGTACTGCCTGTATTTGTCAGGGGCTCACCTACCACCAGTAATAGTCCCCTTTGACACTCAGGTAATGCGTGATTCTGCTCCAGGATCTTACCCCAGCATGTTTTTGTTTTGGTCTGGTTTGGCAGTTTTGTGGACCACCCACACCAACTCTCTTGGATGGGTTATCTCTGAGATACAGATTAGCATGTAAAAAAGCTGAATTGGGAATGCTCTGAGAATCAACACCTGGGGAAGAGAAGGAAGGGCAAGGGAGCAAGATAAGAAGCTGAGCAGGGATCCAGGATCAACAGAAGCCTTAGCTGATTCTCCGAGGAGTTCCAAAAGTTGGATTACCCTTGAGAACAATCCATCCAAAAGGACTGGACTTTGATACCCTCATACTGAACAGTCATTGGATGGGACCACCTAGGAAGAGACCACGGCATTGGCAAGGCAGCTGTCTTCAGTCAAGGCAACCCCTGATGGTGTCTGAGAGTTGAGAACCGTCTGCTGGCAGCATCCCCACAGCTGAGACTCCCTCGTTCCTGATGGGGGCTCTGATCAGCACATCAGAGAGCTCAGATCCCACCACCAGAACTCCAATCCATGCAGTCCCCTGGATGTCCTTGTCTCAATAAGTATACATTTTTTTAATTAAAAATAATGACTATCGGGGCGCCTGGGTGGCACAGCGGTTAAGCGTCTGCCTTCGGCTCAGGGCGTGATCCTGGCGTTATGGGATCGAGCCCCACATCAGGCTCCTCCGCTATGAGCCTGCTTCTTCTTCTCCCACTCCCCCTGCTTGTGTTCCCTCTCTCGCTGGCTGTCTCTATCTCTGTCGAATAAATAAATAAAATCTTAAAAAAAAATAATGACTATCAAATATCAAATTAAAAAAATCTCAAATATCAAGACAGGAGATGACAGGGAGGAAAAAAGGCAGGACTACATATATTTTTTAAAAGTTCCTGGGGGCGCCTGCGTGGCTCAGTCGTTAAGCATCTGCCTTCGGCTCAGGGCATGATCCCAGGGTCCTGGGATCAAGCCCCGCATCGGGCTCCCTGCTCCGCTGGGAGCCTGCTTCTTCCTCTCCCACTCGCCCTGCTTGTGTTCCCTGTCTCACTGGCTATCTCTCTCTCTCTGTCAAATAAATAAATAAAATCTTAAAAAAAAAAAAAAAAGTTCCTTGTTAAAGGGAAGAACATCCTGGTAGGCGGGATCATTATTCTAACTTCTCTCTCTCCTTAGTAACAGGATCACACATCTACACGCTGTCAGGTAATTTTGCAATGCCCTCATATTTTCTTGGACAATCCCAGCGTCCTGGGATCAAGCCTCGCATCATGTTCCCTGCTCAGCAGGAAGCCTGCTTCTCCCTCTCCAGCTCCTCCTGCTTGTGCTCTCTCTTTCTTTCTCTCTGTCCAATAAATATATAATTAAATCTTTAAAAAAAAAGGAAATCCTAGTAAATTATAGTAAGCACCCAATAAATTAGAAGAAAATATAAGTGATTCTGTAGGAGCTTAAAAGAATACGGTAGACCCATATGTACTGCTATGATGCTCTTTCCAAGACACATTATTAATTTTTAAAAGCAAATTACAAACAGTATAACATTTACAGAACACCATATAGACAAAGTTGTACCAAGTATTTCTATACCACTTCCGTACCATATGCCAATAGCAGAATGTGATCTGCGGACCAGCAACATCATCATGATTTAAGATCTAATTAGAAAAACACATTCTCATTTCCCACCCAAACCTACTGAACCAGAATTTCTAGAGTAGGGCTGAGGCATCAAGCTACTTTGCTCACCACTTGCTTTTCAGGTAATTCTTAAGCACAGTAAAGCTTGAGAACTACTAGAGTATTGCCTAAGAAAGGCCTGATTAGAGGAATTAACTCTGGGGGTGGGACTGGGATCGAGTGTGAGTGTACCAAAAGAAGTCTGCTAAAGCATTTTGCATTAATGGCTTTTGCAAGAATATATTTATTCATAGATAAAATGATTTTTCAAGGAAAATGTACTCGGGAAAGATGTGCATAAAATACGACATGGCCCCTGTTTATCGATGTCTCTCTTAAATTGGAATGCTGTTCTCCAGACGTAAATGCCATCGTGCTAACTTCTGCCTGTGGCTGAAAGACAGCAAATGCTCCAAAGGAAATTAAACAGAATTTTGATGAGCTACTAAAATTCTTCTCCTTGAGGCACAGCTGGTAGGCAATGCAAGAGAGGAAGGAGCCTCCCGGGACTGTGCAGAGGAATTAGAGTAGGTGGCACCTTTCCTCTAAAACTAACAAGACATTGCCGGCCTAGCTCTGAGCGGTATGGAGGAGTGTGACCAGACTTAATCTGTTCTGGGCACGACGCTGCTGTTCACACAATGTCTTCCTTAAGATGGGTCGTGAGGAAAAACAGGAAGAAGCAGAGGGACAGAGAGGAGGAGGTGTGCTGCTGTTACACTGTGGGCTTTGAAGCTGGCCCCAGGGCCTAGCGGTGAAGGATGCAGGCCGCCCCGGGACGCTGGGAAGGGTGAGATACTTGATCCCCCCCAGCCTCCGGAAAGAACCAGCCCTGCCCACATCTTGATTTTAGCCTCATGAAACTGAGGTCGGACTTCGGACTCCCAGAATTTTCATCTTCTGCATCTCTGGTGATAAGCAGTCAGCAAGATGATGGAATGCCTCAAGCAGACAAATGGCACGCCTCCATTCGTGCAAGCATGCACAGCCCGGTGTCGAGATGACCACACCTTCCCAGGGGGGTCCGAGTTTCCACCCTGCGCCTCGAATTGTGAAATCACCCCAAGTCTATGGCAACGGCTCACAGGGAAAAGCAGGAAGAAGAAATGCTAATCCCCTCTTGTGGAAACGGAACTATGCCCTTGTGATAGATTTAATTCTCAACCTTAAAGAAACTGGTCAGATGGCATTCTTCCAGAAGGCAGAAGGGAGTCTCAAGGAGGATGAGGATGCCAGGTACAAGGAGACTGGGAAGAATGTGGAAGAGGCAAGTGCTTTGCAGCAGTAGCCTGCTCGCATAAAAATGGACCACCTGCTGTCCCCGCCCACTGCCGCAGCTCTGGTAGGGAGGCGGCTGAGGAGCAGCGGGTAGGAAAGTACACGTACAACCCAGGAGGTGTATCCCGGGTGTGGAGTTAGTAGCTGTGTTCTTTAATCATTGATTTAGTTCTCCTTTGTCAGTAACACGCTGCCTTTCATAAAATATAGGCATTTGGAACGCATGTATCCATAGCCCACTGACTGTCCGGAATGCGATTATTCTGGATCCTTGACTCACCTCACTCTACACTTCACCACTGGCCACCTGTCTCACTGCGGATGAGCGCAGTTGCCCTACTTCACTGAAAAAGCCATGTCTAATACGAAATTTTGTGTTGTTTTTTAGTGCTCTGATCATACATACAGAAGGCAACCGGCCTTGAACTTCTTCTTAGTTGACAAAATACCAATGAAAAAGTTGATTTAAAATGTTTCACAATAAAATATGAAGTCTACCCGAATGAACAGAATAAAACTGTAGGGGGAGAAAAGCAGGCAATTTGGGAGAGTTTTGTGAGCTGTTAATCAGGGAGAAGACTGTCTCTTTTTGAACGTTGGGAGAATCTGAAAGATATGGGTGAATGGAGAAAAGAATGAGGATTAGATACAGTTGGTATAAATGTTGATGGGGGAGGCTGAGACTAATGATTAAAATGGAACTTACGAATTTCATACTCTAGTTGGTGGCTTTTTGCTTTTTGAAGGCTAAAAAGGTTAGGAATTTTACAGAGGGTATGAAAGAGAATTCATGTTTGACTTGCTAACTTTGGTGGAAAAAAAGATTTTGGTCTCTGCCATCAAAGTCTTATGTTCTAATAAGTTCTCTCAATAATATTAAAAATAGCAAATTGAATTCAGTTCTAACATAGAAGTCAGGTAAATGACAGTTTGTCTTCATTGCCAATGGATTGGCTAGTCTTCCCATTATATACTGCAACGTACGGTTTAATAACTTCTTAATTGGTGACATCATGGCTCTGCTTTCTGGATTACTCTATAAAATTGTTTTCAGTGATCTGACTTGGAGAAACATTAAACACATTACAAGTAAATAGTGAGCCCATTTTGTGGAAGCCAAAGGTAGTTGACTCTTAATTTTTGTTTTTCTGGGTTTTATATATTTTGGTTGATTTTCTAAAAATTGTTTTTCCTTCTTCCTATTGAAATATGATTGACTTACAATGTTGTATAAATTTAAGGTGTACAACGTGGTGATCTGATAGATTTTTATGGTAGTGATTAGCATGTAGTGACAATTAGCAACTCTATCACATTATATACTGTGGTCGGAATAATTACATTCTAGTCTCTTAGCAAGTTTGATTATAATGCAATATTGGTGTGTACATTCACTATATTGTGCACTACACTTCTCTAGGACTTATTTACTATTCAAAAAAAAAGAGGAAAAATATATAGGGAAAGTTAAATTTTTTAAAAAGTTATACTGGTTAATCTGGAGGCCCATTTGAAGTAAAGAAGCAAAATAAGAAAAGAGTTACACTGGGAAGGTACTTCTTTGCTCAGGGGCAGTAAGATGCATGCACACCTCTCCACTTCTCTTGTTCCGTATTTTCCATCACCCCTCTGAGATCTTCCTATGGCCCTTTAGGAGAAGCAGCTCCTTGACTTAACTTTTCAAATAGTGCAAGAGCATGACTTTGTTGACAAAACCCACCTAGCCAAGACAGTCATGATGCTTTTCTTCCTCTGCAGCACCTCACTTCTTCATTACGACACTATTCCCACTACACGGGCACAAGTCACAGACTAGTTCTCACTGCCCTGGAGGGAACTGCGTTTTACCGAGATTCATGACGGTTTAGAACCCAAGGGGTGCTCGTGCCCTGGTAGGGCACACGGGTTAAATAAGACACTATGGGACTCAGCCCCGTGGGTAGGCAGTAGGTTAGGAGCAAACTTGGGAAAATCCAACTGAGACTTATTAGTAAGAGAACTTTTCTTCTCGGAAAGTTTCTCCTAAGGGAAATTCGAAGTGCCTTCAAAGTGAAATAATCTCTACTTATGAGCAACAGTGAGGTATTGAGGGGTGGAGGTGGTTCAAAGTACTCAGAAAACGGTCCAAAGATACTATTAGTCTCAAGCTTAAGAAATTTACTCAGTTGTAAATGCCATGAAGTCTCGTACTCTGCAGGATGCCATGATGATGGCTACAGGTCACTATATGTTTGTCTAAACCCACAGAATATACCACACCATGAGTAAACCATAATGCAGCCTATGGATTGAGGGTGATTGTGATGTGCCAATGTAGGTTCATCAATTGAATAACAAATGTAGCCCTCCACTGTGGGGTACAGATGATGGTGGAGGATGTGGGGACAGGAGCAGGGAGTGTATGGGAAATCTCTGTACCTTCCCTTAATTTGGCTGTGAACCTAGAATTTCTCGAAAAAAATTAGGCCTAATGAAAAAACAAATTTTAAGAGAGCCAAGGTACCATGTTAAAGAACTTACCATTTAATCAAGGACATAATAGAGACTCTAAAATAAAATAGGCAAAACACTCGAATAAACATTTCTGTAGATATACAAATGTCCAAAAAGTATATGAAAAGATGCTCAGCTCTACTAATCATTAGAGAAATGAAAGTCAAAACCATAATGAGATATCACCTTATACCAATTAGAATGGTTAATGTATTAAAAAAGAAAAGAAAAAAAAACAGAAAATTACAAATGTTGACGAGGATGTGGGCAAATTGGAAACCTTGTGCCCTGTTGGTGGGAATGTAAAATAGTGCAGCCACTATGGAAAATAGTATGGAAGTTCCTCAAAAAATTAAAAATAGCATTATCATCTGATCCAACAAACTCACTTACGGTTACATATCCAAAAGAATTGAAAGCAAGATAACAAAGGCATAGCTGCACACTCATGTTCACTGCAGCATTATTCACAACAGCCAAGAGGTGGAAGCAACCCAGGTTTCCAATCTGTCCAGCTATGGATGAGTGGATAAAGGAAATGTGTTATTGACACACATGGCAAAGGAGATCAAAGCTGCCGATGGAATTAAGGTTGCTGATCAGCTGACCTTATGAGAGAACTTATCTGCCTTGGCCAATGTAATCACAAGGGTCCTTAAAAATGGAAGGAAACAGAAGAGAGTTAGAGAAAGTTGTGATGACCGAAGCAGGGTCAGAGTGATCCAATGTGAGAAAGACTTGATTCATCCGCTGGTTTTGGAGACGGAGGAAGGGGCCACGTATGAGTCCGCTCAGGCTGCCATGACAGAATACCATAGACTGGGTGACCTAAACAACAGAAATTTACTTTCTTACAGTTCTGGAAGCCGGAAGTCTCTGCTCCAGGTACCAAACAGTAGAAAGATAGAGAAGAGAAGCAATAAGGACTCCTCCCGTGCTCTTGGGACCACAGTCCCTCCGGTCAGGAAGAAATGTTCTTTCCTAAGGATTTCAGGTGCCTGCCCAGTCACCACTGGCCCTGCCACTGTCACCACAGTACTGCCTGGGGATCTGGGCCAGAGATAATAGAAAAACATCAGGGAAAGTACTTCACTCTTTCTGATACACAGGAGCACCATTTCTCTTTCCAGACCAAAAAAGAAAAGGAATGTCTCCTGGAGATCTTTCTATCTTTCTGCCTGACCCTGGGTTTGGGTTTCAGCCTTCCCTTCAGTCAAAGTTAAGAGATACTGGGGGAGGGAGAGGAGGAGAGACAGAAATTCACCCTGAGTTTGTTGGTAGCTTGCAAGGTAGTTTCCTTCCCAGGTCTGCTTGCTATCTTATTTCTCAGAGTCCTCACATAGATCTCCACACGTTCTCTCCAGAGTATTTATTTATTCATTCATTTTCTTTTAATTTCGGTACAGTTAATATACAGTTTCAGGGGTACAGTATAGCGATTCCATACTTCCATACATACAAGCATACACACAAGGACCAGTGCTCCTCGTGACAAGTGCCCTCCTTAATCCCCATCACCTATTTCACTCATCCCCCACCCGCCTCCCCTCTGGTGACCATCAGTTTGTTCTCTATAGTTAAGAGTCTGTTTCTTGATTGGTCTCTCTCTCTCTCTCTCACTCTTTTTCCTTTGCTTGTATGTTTTGTTTCTTAAATTTCACCTGAGTGAGATCATACGGTATTTGTCTTTTTCTGACTTATTTCGCTTAGCATAATACTCTCTAGCTCCATCCATGCCATTGCAAATGGCAAGATTTCAATCTTTTTTATGGCTGAGTACTATTCCATTATATATATAAAAATAAAACAGATGGCACGTGCTTACTTCATCTTGATCAAAACTGGAATCTGTGTCCTGGTTTTTGCCCTCTTCCTACTTAGAATGTGTTCCTTATCAATGTCCCTTTGTTGGCTTTTCCTATTTGATGGGCTTCATATATTAGCGTTTCTCTAGTTTCATCTTGGGCAATTTTCTCACTCTATACTCTCTCCCTAAGTTCACATTAACCATGTTGATCACTCCATTACATATGTGCAAATATGTAACAAGTTTCTATCTCCAGGCTGATTTTTCTCATTATTTAAAACCTGTATATCCAACTGATCCTTGATATTTCTACTTATAGATCTCAAAATCATGACAAATTCAACATGTCTAAAACGCAACTCATGATTTAACGTTCAACCCCACCATCAGCCTTCTTGGACACCTAGAAGTCATCTTTGACGTCTTCAGGAATGATCAAGCACCTCACTGAGTTGCCATCAGAAGTTTATTACATGCATATTTTTGTCCAACAGATGTTCACTGCCAGACCTCATGCTAATCCCTAGGTATACAATGGTTAATGAAGTTGATGGAGTCTCTGCCTCCATGACCCTGCACACTGGTACAACTGGGGTGAAACACACAAACCCACGAATTATTACCAAGTTACAAATTATGATAAGTGTTCCTAATAAAAGAAGAAGACAGAGCACAACACTTCCACAAAACTAAAAGGAGTTGTGTGTTCCTAGAGCAAAGAATATAAATGGTGGGTAATCAGATTAAGAAAGTCCTTGAATGTCATCTTAAGGACTTCAAGTTTTAAGAGTAATAAAAGCCACTAAGGGATTGAAGCAGGGAAGTAACATGATCGGATTTTTCTACAGCATAGACCTGGTTATGTAATCATTCAGGAATTGGCTGTCAGATGTCATTTTACCTTCTCCGTCAAATATATTCCTCTTTATAACAACACCTGAAAAGGATCCCTTTGCCCCAGACTCTAGAAGTTATGACTGTAATTAGTACTGGTCAAGATGGAATCTAACCCAAATGAAGGAATGCACGGCTTACCAATAATTAACTTTAGTATTGCCTATAATACATAAGACACATTTACATTTCTATTCACTTGTTTTTCATAGCAACTTTAGGCACCTTGTGGCTGTAACTACTGTAACTCCTAATCTCATCGTTAACAACCGCTACAGAGAGATCTGCCCAGGTCCCAACACGAGTCCTTTTCTGACATCCGCGTCATTTCTAATCCATTTGTGTCCCATTCTGATCCATAGCCCATTCTGAAACTCTTATTTCCATGCCAATTTGCTCAGTTCCTTGTGTCAAAGTTGATGACTTTGCTCAGAGGTTGCTCAGTTGCTGTGTCTTTAAGTTCTCATAATTCACCCCTCGAAGTCAAGATTTCCGATATGTCTATAACTCTGGCTATTCCTGATATATTTGGTAGCACAGCTATTACAGCGGATTCCGGGAGGCAGATAATTAGTTCTACTCTAACATAAAAGCCAGCTCTCCTGTAATAAAAGCCTCCTACAGAATACCACTTCACCATGACTCTGAAATTACCAGGAAATGAATGTGGTATCTGGTTGTGAAGGTTGAGATATCTAAGCAGAAAAAAGAATTACTTCTGGGATGAAAGCTTTGTAGTCAGCTCTCCTCTCCTGCCCCAAAGCCATCTCCTCGGGGCTTGCTTTCATCCTCCACGATCAAACATCTGTTGGCAGCAATATATGGCATCAAATTTGTCCCCTTGCTGCATCACCAGGAATTCTTTTTTAGACAGGGGGGCAGGGGCAGAGAGAGAGGGAGAGAAAGAATCTTAAGCAGTCTCCATGTCCAGCACAGAACCCGATGCCGGGCTCCATACTACAACCCTGAGAGCATGACCTGAACCGAAATCAAGAGTCCAAAGCTTCACTGACTGAGCCACCCAGGCACCCCGGCATCACCAGAATTTTGCTGGGTGATAACTTCAAGTGTCTTTTTATGTGGGTTATACATCCCCAAACATGTAATGGAAGCCCCAGAGCTAAGGGAATGGTCTACGAGTGAAATCATCCAGAACACAACATCCAATACTAAAACAGTTTAGGTCTTTAAAATGTTGAAATTTGTCAAGTGGGTTAAACTTCCTCCGTTCAAAACCCTCTCCTCTTCCCTACCCTGGACGTGGAAGTAGACACATGAGAAGGCACACACACAGGCACAAACAATAGAAGGAAAAGCAAAACTTAAAAGGCGAAAGGGGAGAAATGAGAACGAATCCTACTTTTATTTTGGAATGCTAGATTTTTGCCAGAAACCATGTCTCCCAGAGTACAGTCATCTCAAAATCTGTACCAGAATTTCTCAGGGATCTATTTTGAAATGCAGACTATCAGGACCCCACCCCAGAGCTACTGAATCAGAATATCTGCGAGGAGAGACCTGGAGTCGGCATTTTATCACCAGCAATATTTTTATACAAACAAAAGTTTTAAAACAACTAACATAAACACAGTCTCTGCCATCGTTGAATATTTATAAAGCAGGAAACCTCACTGCCCTATGGGGTTCCCGGCATCACCTTCACGGTGGTACTGACTTCTCCTTACCGGGCGGCTGACACACAGAAAGCCTTTGGGGGTGGGGGGGGGCACAGGCAAAGAAACAGATAACAGTTTACACGAGGATCTATGTGCTTAGAAAAGCAAGGGTGGCAGGTGAGCAAATCACACGGATACTGGGGGCTTCAGTCACGAAGTCAGGGGCCTTCGTCAGCAGTTCTGAGTGAGGAAGGGTCCTGAGGGAGGCACGGCGGCAGCGGCAGAACTCTCGGCAGAGACAAGAGGAGAAGGGTTGCATTTCCAGTCCCACCACCGTGCGATGCCGAGAGAGGCTTTTCATTTTCCTCTAATTTTCCCATTTGCATAATCAAGGCCCATCTCGGTTATTTGTTTCTTTGCATCTTTATGCGCCCACCTCGTTCTAGAAAGGATCTGAGGCAGGGAGCACACACCAATTTCTCGGGGCGCCAACATTCACTGATGAATGCATCCAAGCGTTGCCGCAGGGCCCACGCGTGAGGAGGCTACAGACCAGCACTTCGGCAACCGGGAAACACAGCGGACAGAAACTACGACCAAAGGCCAACTGGACCTGCTGCTGCCCACGGGCAATCACTTCGGCGCACACATATCCCACAACTGTGACATTGCCGGGGCTGGGGGGGACATCAGCGTTCTAAGCGTGAGCGCACCGTGAAGGATTTCTGCGCTGACTTCTGCCAGGAGCGCACCTGAGTCAGAGATGTCCGTGTGTTCGATACAATGGTATGCGGCCCAGTACTTTTTTCACGGCCTCTTTGACTTCTTTGTTTCTCAAACTGTAAATGATGGGGTTCAACATAGGGGTCAGCACTCCATAGAGCAGTGAGATGATCTTATCGACTTCCTGTGAGCTCGAGGACGGCGGCTTCAGGTACATGGAGAGGGCGGCCCCGTAATACAAGATCACCACGGTCAGGTGGGCACCACACGTAGAAAAGGCTTTGTTTCTTCCCTCCGCTGAGCTGATTCTCAGAATGGCGGAAAGGATGAAGACATAGGAGATGCAAATGAAGAGCATGGGGCCGGGCAGGAGGAGCACGCTGACCACCAGCATGATCGTGTCCACGAGCAGTGAACGTGCGCAAGCTAACTTCAGCACGGCCAGAATTTCACACGTGAAGTGATCGATGAGATTCCCACAGAGGGGCACCTGCAGGGTGAAACTGGTCTCCAGCAGGGCGGTCAGATAGCCCGTCACCCAGGAGACAGCGGCCATCTGCATACAGACCTGCCTGCTCATGATGACGGGGTATCTCAGGGGGTCGCAAATGGCCACGTAACGGTCATACGCCATCACAGCCAGGAGCACACACTCCGTGGAGCCCATGGCCAGGGACAGGTACATCTGTACGGCACACCCAGAAAAGATGATGGTTTTCTGGGATGACAGCAAGTTCACCAGCAGAGTGGGAACAGAAGCAGATGTGTAACAAATATCCAGGACAGAGAGATTTCCAAGGAACAAGTACATGGGGGTTTGGAGGCGTGACTCTAGGACGGTGACCAAGATCAGAGTGCTGTTACCCAAGAGCGTTATCAGATACATCACGAGGCTGAAGACGAAGAGAACGATCTCTAACGCTGGGGATCTAGAAAAACCCTCCAGGAGAAAAAAGCTCCAAACGGTGAGGTTTTCTCCTTGCATTTCCTTTTCTGCCCCTGGAGTTATTCTAATATTACTCTCCTCATTTCATCTGAGGACATAAAGAGAGGGATCAAGCATCATGTTCATTTAGTTAGGAAAACACTTTCGCATTTATTTTCACTATGATATATCAATTTTGCTACAAGAAATCACAGGACTTAACCTACTGATCTAAAGGGGAGGGAAACAGGTTTGATCGACATAAAAAGTTGATTCATCCACAACAAAATTTAGAAAAGAGTGAATTTAAAAACAAGAATCAACACATTTAATACCTGAATCTCGGCCTGTTTCCCGATGCTTGGCACGCAGTTTTTCAGTAGAGATTTGAAAGTACCGTGCAACCAAAAATAGGAACGAACGCTGAAGAAACTGAGCAAAGGTTAGAAAAGTAAGCCACGGTAAGAAGGGAAGTAAAACAGGTTTGTACAATAAAAACCAGTGATGATCTTCACTGGAAGAAGAGGAGGGATGCTGAAAGAAACAAATAAATGAATTTGTTCTGGGTCTATGAAGTTCTTGGTCTAAATGAATTCTTTCCTTTCCAGCGAATAGCTTGGAGGTCCATACACTTGTCTCAAAAATGATGACTCTGTTGAAAGCATCGTAGGTACCCATTCTGATTACACTGAAGAGCCAGTTTACAAGTCACACAAAATAAGTCACCTTATTTAAACACGGACACATCCAGGTACAGTCTCGTTCATTATTGAGACCCATGCCTTCGTGAGTATGTAAATCGTGCTAAATATTATTCCCAAGCAACAGTCTTCTCCTACACGAAAACCCATGAAGATCTCAAAGAGGTAGAAAATAAAGCCCCTTAAAAAAAAAAAAAGATTTTATTTATTTATTTGACAGAGAGAGAGGCAGCGAGAGAGGGAACACAAGCAGGGGGGTGAGAGAGGGAGAAGTAGGCTTCCTGCTGAGAAGGGAGCCCGATGCGGGGCTCGATCCCAGAACGCTGAGATCATGACCTGAGCCGAAAGCAGACGCTTAATGACTGAGCCACCCAGGCGCCCCAATAAACTCCCCTTTTAAGCTACCTTAACATCTCTTGGAAAAGAACATTATAGATTATCTAATTATAAACAAGACACTGAATGTTTCGGTTTTTTACATTTCAAATTAACAGAAAGAAAAAACAAAAACCTACCTTGCTTCGGCACTGATACCTGTCTTCACCACCTTCAACCGTTTTCCTTTCCCTACGGGTTCTTTCCTCTCTATTTTCAGATATCCTCGTTTTGAAACATTCCCTGCATCGTCGTGTTCCCTGTGCACATCCTACCTTTGCTCTTTCTCTCATTGGCAAATTCCTCCCTGATATGGTTTACTTACAATGTTTCACTCTTCCCTTTCTCATCACTGGTGTTCCTTCTTGGTTTCTCCCTTTGAGCCAGTGTTTTCACTTGCCTCCAAGCTCCCCATAGTTCAAAAGCTGGCACACAAGGGTAATGGTGTAATCACGTTGGGGGCAATATTTTGTAGCATGCCCCTAGAGCAGGAACATAGGATTTTTCCCGTAGTTTTCATATTATTATATTATTCCTTGTGACTTGTGCTCCACGGTATCTCATTCCTAGCCTACTAACAAACCCTTCCGCCGTTTCCTGTTTTACTCATCGGTCCCCAAGCAGCTTGCATTGTAGGTCCAAACATTATCAGCTCCGGCTCAGGACGCTGTCGGTATTCTAGGGAATGCTTATCAGTAGGACTTCCCTCTGCGGTCCTTGATCACGCAGAGTTCGTGCTTCTCCTCCTAAGAGCTCCATTTCTCCTACAGCACAGTAGGTAGCTCTTACCCATTTCTTAGTTAACAGATTATTTATTAGGGATTTCTCTGCTAGATTTCATATTGAACAAATTCTGTACAAAAATTTTATATTATTTTAAGAAATTATTTTAAAGAAACTAAATGAGCGTGTGTGTGTGTTACTCTTAAGACTAACAAAAAAAGACAGTGTTTTTTTAGAATGAAAAATCAACCCAGTTAACCGAGACTTGATACGTTTCTACTGTTTACAAACAGTTGTCAGGAGGAGCTACCGGCTGGCTCAGCCAGTGGAGCATGGGACTCTTGATCTCAGGGTTGTGAGCTCGAGCCCCACACTGGGCATGGACATTACTTAAAAACTTCTAAAAAATATATTTAAAAAAAATAGTAGCCAGGAAAAATCTGTCCTCCCATCTGAATCCCCTTTTGCCAACTCCAAATAAAATATTGTTTTATGAACTTCATGAAGTCAGCTACATGCAAGAAAGAATGAATGTATCATGTCTAAAATGTTAAACGTATTATGTAAAAATCAACATTGCAATTCATTTATTTCAAAACTATCGACTGTCACCTCCATAACTAAAAGTGCCAAAGGAGAGCAACGGACATACTACGTAAATTTAAATCATCTTTTGTTTGGGGGGAATACCTGTTGTCCCTGAGCAATTTAAAGTTCAGCAGCTATAATATACAGAGGTTTGAAACTTCAGATCCTTGAGGGATCATGTCCCAATGATCCAATTATATCAAACTTTTAAAAATTGAGACAGAGGGAGCCACAGTTCTCCCAAAATAATTCCAAAGAACTCATAAAAACAAAGTCTTCTATTCCTCCCTGTCCATCCTTGCTAGATCAAGATTTTTTTTTCTTAGGGGAACTCTCCCCTACACTGATGGTAGGAATGCAAGCTGGGGCAGCCACTCTGGAAAACAGTATGGAGGTTCCTCAGAGTTGAAAACAGAGCTACCCTACGACCCAGCAATTGCACTACTGAGTATTTACCCCAAAGATACAAACACAGTGATCTGTTCAGAGCAGCAATGTCTACAATAGCCAAACTATGGAAAGAGCCCAGATGTCCATCGACAGATGAATGGATAAAAAAGATGTGATACACGCACGCACGCACACACACACACACACACACACACACACAATGGAATATTACTCAGCCATCAAAAAATGAAATCTTGCCCACTTGCAATGACGTGGATGGAACTAAGGGGTATTATGCTAAGTGAAATAAGTCAATCAGAGAAAGACAATTATCCTATGATTTCACTGATATGTGGAATTTAAGAAACAAAACAGAGGATCAGAGGGGAAGAGAGGAAAAAATAAAATGAGACGAAATCAGAGAGGGAGACAAACCATAAGAGACTCTTGATCATAGGAAACAAACTGAGGGTTACTGGAGGGGAGGGAGGTGGGGGGATGGAGTAACTGGGTGATGGACATTAAGGAGAGCTCATGTTGTAATGAGCACTGGGTGTTATATAAGACTGACGAATCACAGCCGTCTATCTCTGAAACCAATAATACATTATATATTAATTCATTGAATTTAAATTTTAAAATATTTTTTAAAAAAAGACTTTTTTTTTCTTGAATGATTACAGTGTAGAATATTTAACAGTCTAGAGAGAAAAGATATCCCTAGAATTCTAAGATACACGTTTTTTTCATTTGTGGAACTACTCCCTAGTTTTCAGAGTTTACAGGAAGAAAGTTCACTCTTTAAGGCACTTGCCCTAAACAACTGATCAGAAGTTTTGCTCAATACACACATATTGAAGAGGGCCTTAAAGCAATGAACTCTCAGTAGCCATGGACACACCTGGCACCCAGTTCTTGGTTTCTAAATACGATTCTCACCTAAAAAGAAATGTAGTTCCCCTTTCCAAAGCTGGAGCAGGAAAAGGACAAGCCTGACTTAGAGTAGTTTACCGCACTAGAATCTCAGGAAATATGCGAAGAATGACAGGAATATTTCAAAAGGCCATAGGAAGCCCCTCGATGAGGCTCCCATTGGCCAAATCTGGGACAGATTATTTTGAGCATCAAGATAAATATTGGTTTAAATAGACTATAATCCAGAGAATAAATTAAGAATCCATGAGTTCTTCTGAAATAAAGTAAGGAAAACTTTCCCTTATGGGAGGATGCCAAAAAATAAATATAAAAGAATGATGTGGTTAGAAAATCATTACGGGTTGTTGGTCTGTAGATCGGAACAAGTGAAGTGTTGTAGTAGGTAAATGTAAGCATCATGGCTGTCACAAGTAGAAGCTGGATGAGAAAACAGGGTATTTACATGGTGTTAAAGTATCACACCACAAACTACTCATTAATTTCAAAAACAAGGTAATAATAGCTTTCCAGCGGGGAGACGCGGAGAACTCACCACCTTAACATCGCCAAGCACGGGACCAGTGGACTCCACGTGCTAATACGATGGGCATAATATCACTACTATGATATTCCCGTCAAAAATACACAACCTGAATCTAATCATGAGGAAAAACCAGACAAAATTAAATTAAGGGATATTCTGAAAAAAAAAAACGGCCTACACTTATCAAAACTGTCCACATCAGGAAACAAAGGAAAAGACTAAGAAACGTTTCAGGAGATTAAAGAAACATGACAACTAAATGCAATGTATGACCCAGCACTCAGTATTAGACCGGGGCGGGGCGGGCGGGGGATTAGCTCTAAAGGACATTATTAGGACAATAGACGAAACTTGAATATGGGCTGTAGATTAGATAACTGTATCAGAGTGAAATCATAAAACCCCATAGTGCATATATGTCCTTGTTCTAAAATACTTCAGTAGCTAGTGTTACAGGGGCAACATGTCTCCACTTACCGTCAGTCCATGAAAACACGTTTTTCGGAAGTTCGCTGCGGAGGGGCCGGCCCCGCACGTGGCCCCTCCGCTCCTGGAGCCAAGTCCTGGGCGGCGGCGGGCGGGGGTCTCGGGCCCGGGCTGGCCCCGCAGCCGAGGAAGCAGTGACGAGCGACGACCGGGGCCGCGGGGGTCCCGGGTCGGCGGCGAGTGGCGGGGGTGCGCAGCGTAGGCGTGCGGGCCTGTCCCGCGGCTTTGGCCCCGGCCTGCAGCGCCGACCCGAGGCTGCCCTCCCGCCTCGCAGCAACCACGTGCGGGGCCCCCGGGCGGCAGCAGGACGGCACGCGCAGGCGCAGCCGGAGCCCGGGCGGCCGCGTGCGCCACGCGGACCATGAGGGTGAAGTGCATCCACGACCAGCCCTGCCGGACCCAAAGTACCGAGGAGCCTTACTCCGGCGAGGGAGAGTGTGTGCGAACAAGGGCTGAGGGCGCCGGAGCGGGCCTCGCGGCTGCGGGGCCAAACCAGGACCCCCCCCCAATCCCCCTGCCCCAGCCCACCTGGTGCTTCGTCACGACCTCCCGGCGCAGCTGGTACCGAGAGGCCACCCCGCCGCGCACGGGAACCCGCTCATCAATCACCGGGTGTTGGGAGCTCGCGCAGGTGGAACCAATGGCTTCTGGAACACTCCTGAGGCCGCGAGCAAGAGCCGGATGCCAGGTAGGGAGGCGCTCTGACAGCGAGCGGGTGGGTGTGCGGCTTGCAGAGCCTGGGGAAGGAGGGGCTCGAGGCGTTGCGCAGGCGTTAGCCTGGACAGGGCCCTCGTGTTCTTCATTTACGAAGAGGTGGGGAAGCTTCCCGACGAAGTGTGGCAGACAGACCCAGCCCCCGGGGTCTGCGTGGACGCTGCCCCGAGGCGCCTCCAGACCAGCCCCCAACGTCCCTCTCCTCACTATTCCAGTGCACTTGCTGACCTGGGGTGACTCCTGCGGCCATCGAGTCCACGTGCCCCGGGGAGCCATGCGTCCTCGTAGTCTGTATGATCCCACCATGGTGCCCATGTGTCCAACCGCGGTGGGGTATCTGTCTGACCTGTGAATCTGTGCACACTGTCCACATGCCGACTCAGGAGTCATGTTGCTTGTATTTCGTGGTGTATGTCATGTGACCCTGCGTCTCACTTCTGGGGTGCCCATGTCCTGTTGCCATGACCCCTTCCCAGCCTGTGCTTTGCACCCTGGGCAGCAAGGGCCCTTGCCCTGCGGCCCACCACCGCTGCCAAGGCCTCAGCCTAGCCTCACCCACTTCTCCCGCCAGTGGCCTTGCCTGGCCCTTGGGCCCTCCACCTGGGACAGGGTGGCACTTGCCACCCTCAGGACCACCTTCCTGAGGCAGAATAAACCAAATCCTGTTGGGGGGGGCAGTTTTGAATGTGTGTAGACAGCAGGTACGTTTATTACCACATTCTTTTTGCAAGGTATGCAGTTCCCATCTCTCCTGTGTCCTTATGACAGTTCACACACTCTGGATCACCGAGGGTGAATGGACACTCCAGATAAGGAAGGACCAGGAGAACTTGGTCATACCACATGAATAAGCAGATTTTTCTTCCTTCTTAGGAAAAGAAGTAACAGGTCGAAAAATGTAAGAATTAAAAATAGAGCTAATTGTAGAATGACATTTTGGGAATAATGGACTAGAGTGGTCCATTCATGATAAACTTGAACTAGTTAAACCTGCTACACCCAATGGGCTTGACTGTAAAACACAGGAAACAACATAGAGTTAATGACTTCACAGTTTTAATAGGATTCATCTTGAAACTCTACTTCCCTAAATGTCAGTGCTTACAATGAATCTATCACCAGGCAACAGTGCAACAATAACTTTGCTAGAAGATTGACAGTGAGATACTAAGTAGAAATAATAGGCATTCATATTGGAGGAAAGGAGATAAAATTATCACTTGCAAACTATGTGCTTTTATGTCTAAAAAGAAGAGATCCAATTAAAACTGTTCCCCAGCAATAGTTTAGTAAAGTAATAACAGATAAGTAAATAAAAATCAGAAATTTTCTCAGAGCCAGTTGGAAGATAGAGTGACCAGAAAAAGATGCCATTATCAATTATATTAAAATTGTGAGAAATCTTAGAATGACTCTAACAGGAACAGTGCAGAACTTACATGAAGGGAACAAAAGAATTTTAATAACAGTAGTGACATAACCAGTAAACTAAATGAATCCTGATGCAAAATCTAGAGTCCACCTGTGTTATTTTGATCAATAAACAAAAACAGTTCTTTTCTAAAGGGCGCCAGGACAGCTCAGCCTATTAAGCGTCTGACTCTTGATTTTGGCTCAGGTCATGATCAGAGTCATGAGATCAAGCCCTGTGCTGGGCTCGGCACTGGGCCTGGAGCCTGCTTAAGATTCTCTCTCTCCCTCTCCCTCTGCCCCTCCCCGCTCTCTCAATAAATAAATAAATAATAATTCTTTTCTGGTAAGACACAAAATTACTATATTAAAGTGATACCTTCAAAATTGAAGCAGAAGTTTCTATAAAAGACAGTAGAGATGAAAAAAGTCTTACAGAATCATTTCTCACAAAACCAAACAAAAGAACTGAAAGGAAAAACTGCTACTTAATAGCAAAACTGACTCTAGCCAGTTCACCGTTCCAAAGAGGCATAATTATCTCATCTCCTGGTTATGTGGTTCTTTTATTTAGAAATGCACCTCCAGGGGGCTGTTTCATTGTGAAAGTAGGGCCCAGGCTCATGTAAATGGGAAAGGACTACGATAAAGGGAACTAAATTCTTCTATTTAAAAATGAAGTTACAGGATTGTAAAGTTCAATCCTGCCTTCTTCAGAAGGGGTTTAGAACACTGGAAGAGTGGAGACTGGAGAGAGTATTAGGAAGAGAGCCAAGAAACATCGAGGACTAAAAGAAATGCAGAGAAACTAGCCAATGAAAAATATTTTGTAACAGAGAAGACTAAGGATCTATTTAAATATTGATATGTCATCTTGAATTTTAGACTGTGGGCTGGTCTTAGCTATTCTCTACTCCATTACTCCCAAAATTTCAACTGAAATCATATAAACACAACAGTCTGGGGTAACAGAGCTTTGGGTAATGGAGGGATAGGAGTAGCTACCAGATTGGAGAACTTAGGGGTGCATCACTAGCCGACCGCGAAGCTAACAGATCAGTGCCTTCAGTGGTCACTTACGATAAAGCTTTGAGACTTCACAGAATGAGTTTAGGAAATCATTAAAAAAGAAACCAGCACTAACAACAACTCTTGAATGAAGGGAATCTGACTTCCAGAGTTGCCACATAATATTACTTAAATGTCCAGTCTTCAACAAAGAAATGATGAGACATGTAAAGGAAAGGAAAATATGGCCTGTGTTTCATAATGATGGAAGCGTCAATCCACCAAGAAGACATAACAAGTGTAAATACATACAGAGGCACTTAAAAAACAGAGCCCCAGGGGCACCCACGTGGCTCAGTCAGTTGAGTGTCCAACTCTTGATTTTGGCTTGGGTCGTGTTCTTAGGGTCGTGGGATCGAGCCCTGCGTGCCCTGCGTCGGGCTCCACGCTCCGAGTCAGCTTGTCCCTCTCCCTCTGCTCCTCCCCCTGCTCATGCTCTTTCACTCTCTCTCTCATCTCTCTCTTCTCTTAAAAAATAAAAAAATAAACCAGAGCCCCAAAAGACTTGAAACAGAAACTGACAGAATTAGAGGCAGAAGTAGACAATTCAACAATAGTTGAAGACGTGAATATACTCAGCTCTCAATAATTGATAAACAACTAGACAGCCTCTCAAGAAGGGCAGAGAAGACTGGAACCGCACCGTAAAACGGATAGACTGAACACCATTTCTAGAACACCCCACCCAACAACACGCACACACAGATGCACACCCTTCTCCAGCACACGTAGAACAGGGCCCGCTGACTTGGTGCCCACGCGCTGTGCATTATGGCGTGTTTGGCCTCCTTGCCTCCCCAGTGTGCTTGCGAGGTCCATGTGGATGTGTGTGGCTCGTTTGCCCGTTTGTATTGCTGCCTTAGAGTCTATTTTATTTTATTTTTTTTATTTTATTCATTTATTTCACAGAGACAGAGAGGGAACACAAGCAGGAGGAGTGGGAGAGGAAGAAGCAGGCTTCCAGAGGAGGAGCCTGATGTGGGGCTTGATCCCAGAACGCTGGGATCACGCCCTGAGCCGAAGGCAGATGCTTAACGACTGAGCTACCCAGGCGCCCCTAGAGTCTATTTTATGATCAGAACATTTTATGTATCCACTGTCCTACTGGGAGATATCTGAACTGTCTGCACTCTGGGCTCATGTTGTATTACCCTGCATGTGTGGGTCTTTGGGTACGTGTATGCCCATTTCTGATGCGTCTATACTTAGGAGTGAAAACACTGACCGAACATGCTTAAGTCGCCTTTAGGAGCCAGTGCTAAACGGCTTTCCAACATGGCATGAAAATTGAACTACTCTCGGAAGTATTAATGTCCTATCACTGCATAACAAAATAATCGAAGCTCAGCGCCTTTAAACAGTAGGCATTTTCTTTTATCTCCTGGATGTCTGGGTCAGGAATTCAGACTATTTAAGGGTAATGTTTGTGACAGGCTGTGTCCTCCCCTAACCAGGGTTTCCCTTTCTGCTGTGTGTTACCCACAGTCAGCTACGGTCCAGAAGCACATCCTCCTCCTAATATAGCATCAGAAGGTCAATAGTAGCCTAACACTAAATACATTTAATTAAAAGTTAATAACATTTCATTAATTATTTTACTAATAATTATGTCATTGTTATTATTCCTAGAATGGTAGCCATTAAAATATTAACAGATACTGGGCACCTGGGTGGCTCAGTGGGTTAAGCGTCCATCTCTTGATTTTGGCTCAGGTCATGACCTCAGGGTTGGGTTCCATGCTGGGCGTGGAGCCTGCTTAAGAGTCTCTCTCTCCCTCTGCCCCTCCCCCCCCTCTAAAAATTAAAAAGAAAAATTAATTTAAAAAATTAACATACTATCTTTTGGAAGTTGCATATAGGTGATCTCTCTTTTCATCTTTGAAAAGTTTTGTTACATGTGCAGAAAGCATTCATTACCTTTGTAATCCAAAATAAACCTATAAAATCCTTTAGATTTATCTAAAAAATAATTTTTTAACTTTTTTTAGAGCAGTGGTAGGTTCACAGCAAAGTTGAGCAGAAAGTAGAGAGATTTACCATATCTCATCTGCCCCCAAATATGCACAACTTCCCCCACTATCAACATTTGTCAGACATTTGTTACGATCAGTGAACCTAAACTGACACATCATTCTCACCCAAAGTCCAGAGTTTACATGAGGATTTACTATGGTGTCACACACCGTCACTCTAGTATCTTACAGAATAGTTTCCCCGCCTAAAAATTCTCTGACCTGTTCATCCTTCCCTCCCTACTCCTCCCTGGTGACCACTGATCTTTTACCTGTCTGCATAGTTTTGCCTTTTCCAGAATGTCATGTGGTTGGAATCAAAGTATGTAGCCTTTTCAGATCTTTTTGATTCCATAATATGCACTTAAGTTCCCTCCATGTCTCTTCTGGGCTTGATAGCTCATTTCTGTTTAGTGCTGGATAATATTCCGTGGTCAGGATGTTCCAGTTAACGTATCCATTCAGCCTACTGACGGATATCTTGGTTGCTTCCAAGTCTTGGAAGTTATGGATAAAGCTGCTGTAAACATCCACGTGCAGGTTTCTGTGTGGACGTAAGTTTTTGATTCATGTGGGTAAATACCAAGGAGCATGACTGCTGGATCATAGGGGAGGAGTATATTTAATGTAATTTATAAACTTCCCAGAAGACTGACCCTCCTACGTAATATAACAACTATAAACTCAGACGACCTACAAAAACCAATTCTCTTAGGGCTCCAGAGTCAACAAAGGCAGATTTGGGAAGAGAGCTAAAACGTGGACGGGATCAACACACGGTGAGTTTCCTGGATTTGGGGCTTTTGTGTTAAGTGAAACACAGCCAAAATGGGGCCAGGAAGAGCTGATGTGCTCATTGAAAACCACTTCTTTCCGGCCTGAGGCAGGCAGAGCCCACAATAGTAAGTGAAGGGAAAATTCGGGAAAGAAAAAAGGCAGAGAGAGGAGCTCCACATTCTGTGCGTAAACTCTGCCCGAGTCTCTGGCTGACCTCTGAAACCACACTTGTTGCAGAGCAGATTGCAAACAGCTCCGCTGAGGGGGAAAAAAAATTGAACTGACATCTGAACTGCCACCAACCAAAGGAAGATAGTTTGCAGTTTGAGTCTAAGCCCATTAATTGCCTACTAAAAGAAAAGCACCTCATTGGAGGAATATGTTTAATAAACTCCAGATTCTCTACAACAGAACATTCATAACGTCCAGGATATAATCCCAGAACACTGGACATATGAAGAACCAGGAAAAGGTGGGGCGGCGGGGCAGCGGGGTTGGGGTGGGGGACAATCAACAGAGACCAAACCCAAGATGACCCAGGTGTGTCACTATCAGATAAGAACTTAAAAGCAGTTACTGTAAGCTTTGTGAACTTTAAGTTCGTAATGAATGAAAAGATTGGAAATATTAGGAAAAGAATATAAAAAAGAATCATATGGAAATTTTAAAACTTAATATCTGAACTAAAAATTCACAGGATGGTCTTTAATATCAGAATGGACATAGCAAACAAAAAGTCAGTGAACTTAAACATGCATTTTTTTAAAATGCGTCAGATCTGTAGAACAGTGTCAAATGATTTTTTTAAAGATTTTATTTTTTTTAGAGAGACAGAGATAGAGCACAAGTGGGGGAGGGGCAGAGGGAGATGGAAAGAATCCTTAAGCAGATGCCCCGCTGAGCACATAGCCCAATGGGACTGGGGCTTGATCCCAGGACCTTTGAGATCATGACCTGAGCTGAAATTGAGTCAGACACTCAACTGACTGAGCCACCCAGGAGCCCCCAGAACAGTATCAAATGATTTAACATAGCTATTTAATTGGAGTCTCAGGAAGAGAGGAGGGAGCAAATAGCATAGAAAAAAGCCAACAAAACTTTGGGGTAAATAATGGCCCCAAATATCCCAAATTTGGTGAAGCACGAAAATTTAGAAATTCAAAAATCTAAGCAAACCTCCAACAGGATAAATACCAAAAAAGAGTACACCTTGTTATAAAGTGCTGAAATCCAAAAATAAAGCAAATCATGGAAGAAGCCAGAAAAAAAGGACACATCCAGGGAAACAACAATTTGAATGACCGGTCATCACACTGGAAATCTTGGAGGCTAAAAACAGTGGAAATCTTTATAGCATTGAAATAAAACAAATACTCAAAAAATATTTGCTTCAACTGATGTTTGGAAGAGACGTTATATTTGAAGACAGGTCTGGAATCAAAAGTAGCATAATAGAATTATATATCTAACTGCTAATCCCAAAATTGATTTTAAAATACTCTTTTCAGGAATACAAGAACAAAAATTAGGTATCTTTTAACCACAACCTGTTTCCTCCCTGTCCTTTGTATTTTAAAGGCAACTTTATCAACGGCCCTTAAATGTCAAAGAAACATGTCATTTCTTAAGATAAAGAAAAAACTTAAGATTTTACATAGGCATTGTTGGAAAAGCTGATTGTTTCCAATTTTTGTAACATTATGATTTTCCACTTAAAAAAGATTATTAATCCAATCCATCAAAATGGAACCTGCTTTTAGGGGAAAAGAAAGCAGAAGGGAACGACGTAGGCTTGTTGGGGGCGACTACGGATACAGCAAGGGAACTCTCAAGCCTCTCTCCCTCGGTGTCAAGATTTGTCTGGCAGTTTACAGCATGGGATACGCCTCTACCTCTGACATTTGACATCCATAGCCATGTCTATCAGTCTTGGTCAAAAGCAGAGCTGCCTGTTGTTTCCATGTGTTCATCTGGGGCTACTTGTCTCAAAACAAAACAAACTTTCAATTATTACTTCCCCCCCCAAGTATCTGATTGCCACTTTTCAGCTGTCCTGCCTTTGTTTCTGCTTTGCTCCAGAACTTCCAGTTAGGCCACCAACGGCTGCTTTGGAGAGGTAGCTCGGGAGATGGCAGGCAGTAGGGCCTTTCTTGGTTTTTAAAGTGTCACTCGTCAATCCCTTGGAAGTTGAACTGTTTTCCTAGAGAACCAGTAAAAATCAAGGCACTCCTTCAAAAGAACTGATCATGCAGCTTTTATTTACCACTTAATATCTTCTTGGGCATGGGTAGGATTTTTCCTTTCAAATAGGATGATCACATGCTTAACTAGCTCAACACATATTGCAAAGGGTCCTGTGAAGACTTTGCATATAAAATACAAAACTCTGTTACATATACATCCATTTCACAGCGGTTTGTACATTACAATGAGTTCCAGTGTCAAAATAACTCCCTGTACTTAAGCAGCATGAATAGATTACGGCCGCAGCCAGTGTTCACACAGTGCAGTCCCTACGAGAGCACAGATCAACAGGGTCACAGCTTTCTTCTTTGTTCTTGTTAGTGCATACACAAGGAAGAGATGGAAGGGGACAGCAGTGGGGATTTGGCGGCGGGCAGTTTTACTGGCAGGTGAACTGTCACAGGCAGTTGTAAATTGGACACAAACATTCACTAAAGACACTGCCGCCCTTTCTCAACTTTGAGAACACAGCTTTATACTACTTTCATTACTTCGATTTCCAGTCGCCGAACTTCAGGTCCCTCCTTTTCACATACCGGTAAATTTATGGCGCTCTATCCAGTGCACTAATTTCAAGAATAAGGTGTTCGGTAATTAGGCTAAGTCAGATGCTTGTATGACCAATAGCACTGAATATTCCCAGGGGAAAAAACAATAAAATTCAGTTCCAGAGAGCTTTGGAGAATGACAGCCAAAGACATAAATATGCGTGGGTCCTTTTGCCATTTGTCCACCAGTATCAACATCCCATAATGACAAACTCTCAGTTATTAATCCTTTTTATAAATACGTGCGCGCCCAACACTACCAGTCGTGCCAGTGACTTGGCTGGTCGAGAGGAAGGCAGTAAGAGCGTAAATAAGAATTGTGCTTACAGAAAGCGACAATAAATGAACTCAACAGCATTGCACACAAAGGTTCAAGTGTCAGCACCACTCTCAGCACCATGGGAAATTCCCAGTAGTAAATAACCAAAAGTTTAAAAAGCATAAAACTGGATGAGGTGAAACACTCCATATGGGCCGA
Source organism: Ursus maritimus (assembly GCF_017311325.1). NCBI lineage: Eukaryota > Metazoa > Chordata > Mammalia > Carnivora > Ursidae > Ursus > Ursus maritimus. The sequence continues at coordinate 38,750,406 of NW_024424119.1, forward strand.
GAGCACAATTCCTGCCCTCATCCTCTTACTTCCTGAAAACAGCCGACCTGCAGGGCATTCTTGCCTCACAGGCACATCCCGGGTCCTGTAAATCAAAGTCAAGGGTGCTCAGCAGAAGGGGAAATACTGATCTGGAAAACACCAAATTCTATGAGGCCACAGGCTTTCTGAAAAAATAGCCAAAGTGGATTTTCCCCCCAAGCACAAGCCATTCTTAAGTGGAAGTCCATGAGAAGCTCCTTACAATTCATAACGCTACTAAAACCCACAATTATATTTAGTACCATCTAAGAGGATGTTTTGATAATAAAACACCTAGATTTTCATTCGTAAACCCCCTTTCCAAATCAGAAGCAACCCCAGAACACAGCCAGCCAAGTCTAAGCACTATTTATGGCAGTGTTTTTTCAAACTGTGCATTGCAACCCATTTACAAGTCAGGAAATGAATTTAGTGGGTGGAAGAGCATTTAAAATGATGGTGGGGAGGAGGGATCAAAGTATATTACACCTAGTGAAGACTATGTTATCATCACTTCTCAGCCTTTTGGCTAAGATCAAGTGAAGAGTGTATTATTTCACAAAACATTTATTTCTTACAGATATTATATTCGTTCACACACACACACACACAATTCTGGGTCAAGATGTAAGAAGTTATTTTTATTATGGTCAGTCAATACAATGGTCTATAGAGACCACCAAAAACAATAACCATGGAGTTTCCACCCTGGTATTAATGTAAGGGGTCAGCACTGACTATAAAACCAATTTTGTGCTTAGAAGCCAAGGTGAGCCACGGTTGTCAGCTGACCATAGATACTTGCGTTAGACTTGGTTTTCCCCCTGACCCTACACCCTTAGGCAGGAGTATGAGCAGTACAAAAAAAAGAAAAAAACAGAAAAAAAGAAACCCGAGCTGCACTTGTTTACTGTGATATCATGTTATTCCCAAATGGCTAATTAAGATGTTTGCCCTCCTATTCCGTAGTCATACTGTGAGCCTAAAAATGGGTGGAAAATTTTAAGTCATCTTCACAGTTTTGAGATTATAAATGGTCTAAGCCAAAGCGGTCGGTCATGATGCTGTTGTTGATTTGGCTTTTGCAACATACGCAACCACAGATACAGACAGAACAAGCAATCTTGTCCTGATCTACTTTCATCTGCCTGTAAAAGGACGATCGGAATTATCACATGGAGACCAAAGTCTCTCTCTCAACCTGTAAAGATGCTAGATTTTCTAAAAACTGACCCCCTAGACAAACGACAGTGTTCAGCTTCTGAGTCCCGGAACTCCCATGGCGCTTCGATAATGGGTTGGTCGGCCTCCGGTTCAAGGGCTGCACACACCTCACCTTGGGAGCTTCTCGGGCAGGCCGGGGGCAGCGCTGGGCAGGGCAGCGACACCCGGGTCCCAGCCTCGGCACAGGCCGCAGATCGGAAGCTACGTCCTCTCCTAGCCTACTTCTTTAGGCGTAATGCAAGGGGTCAAACTAAGTGAGTTACAGAGTCCCTTCCTGAAATAACTTTATTTAACTTGGCTGCAGTTCTAAGACTTTATCCAGCTTGCTCTGCGACTCTGCCTATTGCTTTAATAACAGCTTTAATTCTTTTCATAACTATTTCCGTCCGTTTCACCAACAACCACCTCTCAAACATCCAAGGTCCCACTAAGCTCACTCGGCCCAGACACTTTTAAAAATCAAGTAAAATAAAGCTAATAAGGAACAAAATTTAAGGCATTTTTTTTTTATTTCAGCCAAGGAATGATGCATGCTACAGATTAATCTTTACTTTTCCCCACTTGGTTTTTCAAAGAATACCACCATTTTAACCCCCAATGAACATGGCACTTGTTTCTTTCTTCCCCTTCTAATTTATTCCAGATTTTCAAGTGTTTTCTTCAGTAACGATGCTTTCTCCTGCAGCTCAGGTCTGCTGTCTGTCTCCAGAGTAGCTAAAGACTCAATTAGGAGCACTCTGCACTCAGATGTCAAACTTTCCCACTGTTTAGATTCTGAATGGAAAAAGAAGAAAAATAGAATCCTTATAGAACAAGCAAGCAAAAAAACTAAAACTATTCTTTCTGCTTTTCTTCCATATAGCCTATCCCCCAAATAAACGCAAAGCAACCCCCTGATAACAGTTCGGAATAGAACAGGTTCAGTAGCTGTCTCTAAACCTAATGACTGACAGTCATATGACAGCATGTCAGGGAGTTTCCTCCTCTGCCCCCAGTGCTGGTGGGACAAAGAGAACCTAGGGGTGCCGAAGCAAAGTGGGGAGGAGGAGGTGTCAAGGCAGAGCACACAGCAACAAAAAAGCCACGTTTTAACAACACAAAAAAACCTCTTTATAAAATATGCTCAGTAAAAAAATCTTGAATAAGTTTCAGAATTGCCAAGTCAGTCTGAACAACTTTATTATTCCTTTCTTTAAAGCACCAGAGATCTATACACATACTGAAAATTCTAGAAATTCAAAAAGTACACCAGGTCCTAAACCTTGTCTACGAGGTTCTGCCACTTCCTAGTGATAAGGTTTCAAGCAGGTTGTTTTGCTGTTTAGCCTTGTTGTCCTCATCTAGAATACATCCGTACGTATCTGGCGTACTGTGAACATTCAGTGACGTGACTAAGCGCCCGGCTCTTTTACTTCAACAAGTAAAAGCAGGTTATAAGATGTGTGGTGTTACTAAGTCTAGAAGGCCTGCTTCATGGAACCTTAAGAGGGGTGCTTTAATTGCTAAGCAAAGAGAGAGAGAGAAGTAGAAACAGCAAATATACAAGACTCCAGTGAAAACTGTTCCATCTCCTCCATTCTTAATCTATGGGCTCAGAATAATCAAAAAAGAAGAGAGGGAAAAAAAGTGGCCTCCTTTTGAAATACCCTACTGGAGAAAATGAGAGTTTTCTTTCATCATTAGAAGAAATCTGCTTCTTGATAAAAGGTTTAAAAAAAAAAAAAAGGAAAACAGGAAAAAAAATAAGATTAAGCAAACTGCTGTCCAATGTGACGAGTTGTGTAGACAACTGTTAAAATGGTTTCCCATCCCCACTCTGCAGGGCGTCACTCTGTTTCTCGGCGTGTATACCGACCGGGAGCCCCACTCTGCCACTGGAAGTGACCCAGATTACGTCAGGAGTCATGGTGGTAACAAAACTTTTTTATTTCAACATAACTATAGCTTCATAATACATTAAAAGTATATAAAATGAAGGAGTACAGATTAAACACTTAATAACATTTAAAGGTTTTAGCTTTGTAGACCTCAAGTGTACGTGCACTACTTCGTATTTTAGAGTATATGCTTATTAAAAACAAAAACAGAAAAAATTTCTAAAATATATGCCAGAAAGTATCCTGGCTTTCTGGTCCTCCTCCAATCAGAAGAATCAAAAACTCACCTTCAAGTTTTTTAAGCAGTAATTCTATCACAGATAAAGCTTCTGTTCTCACAGATGAGTAGGTCTTATTTTCTAAGAAGAAAATCAGATATTCACATTATTTGTTTTACAGGCCTTACAAACAGAACCTCCAAGATTAAGTGAGTGTTACCGGAAGAAGGTTGTTCAGACATTACAAATTCAGAGGAAGATACACCTGTTCTTAAGTAAGCTTCACTTTGCTCATTATCATCAAATACTTGAAATGTGTTACATGTCCACATTCCCTACTTTAAAAAAAAACAAAACAAACACAAAAAAACTGTCAGTCCAATATACCAATCACCACAACAAATGGCAATATTTAAAGGACCCATTTTAGAAGTGAGAAATCAAAGGACACTATCTCAAACACAGAGTTGTCGTCACATGATACCTAAGAAAGGTCTTTAGGTTTGCATGACTTCCTCATTTTGGCAGAGAACATCACACAACCCAGAGGGTTAAGGGCCATCAGGGACACCTGGCTGAGACCCTGCAAAGGCGAGTGTCTAAGCCGCCAGTTTTTTATTTGAAGGCAGGCTACCTCCAAGAGTTGCAACTGGAAGAGGTTTCTCTGGTGTCTATTCTAGACACAGCATCTCCTTTGGGGTGACACTGTCTAAGGAAAAAATTAATACACAACCAAACCCGAGGCAAGGAAAGCAGAGGGTGAGCTTTTAACATCGTTTCTATGCTACAAAGTACAGAGGTGCCTAAAAGGATGACAGTGACCTGCCAATAGGACATAGGAATCAGCTTAAAGGAACTTCCCCTGGCCAAATATGGAACAATCTGAGCAAAAAATTAATTAAGGAAAATAACTAATTATGAACAGTTGGGGGGAAAAGAAAATCCACGAATGACTACTGTTAACAGAAACCTAAAGAGAGGTGGGATCTTGTTTACTAGAGGAGGCCAACTGCCACATGGCAGATATGAAGAAAGCGCCAGAGCTGGAAAATCATCGCAGTAAAAACTGGCTCAGGGAAAACTATGGACGCATGCTAAGTCTAAAGAGGACGTTGTGAAGAGGAGTGGTGTGTCTGCATGGTCTTGGAGTCTTCCGACTGCTGCTTAGACACAGTTTGGAGGACGAGCGGGGTGTCTGAATGGTCTTCAAGCGTGCTCCCACAGGCTGCTTATCAGACACAAGGGAGAAAAACAGCAACTACATAATAAAGAAAACTGAGTAGAACCTTGATCAGGTAATCAAAATTAACATCGCCAAGCAGGCCAGATGAACACGCTGTGCCTCCGGAAGTGAGAGGACACAGCCTCATTTCTGGAGTTTCCCAACTGGGAACTCATAACCTGGATCCAATCATGAGGAAACATCAAACACACACCAAATGAGAAACATTCTAGTTTTAAAAAGGCAGGGGGGAGGGGTAGAGCAGAAGAAGGGGGACTTCTCTTCAAAATTGTCAATATCACGTGAGATAACAGGAAGTGTCCTAGATTCAGGGAAACTAAAAAGACACGACGGCTAAATTCAATAAATAAGCCTGGATTCCTTACTGAAGTGGGGGGGGGGGGTCTATAAAAGAACACTGTCGAATCAACTGAACACCTAAAATACGAATGCTAAAAGTCCGATTAAGCCTACCGCGTCAGCGTCCTACGACCTACGCTGGTAACCGTACTGAGATGGTACTGAGGACGGCGCACTGAAGCACCAGGGGTCAAAGGGCGGGACGTCCCAACATGCTGTCAAATGGTTCAGAAAATATGTACACAGTGAAGTAACCAGGACAAAATACTAACAGGGGACTTTGGGTAAAAGACATACAGGTATTATATGTACTGTAACTGCAGCTTCTCTGTAAGGTTGAAATTATTTCCAAATAAAAGTAAAAAAGACAAAAAACAAAAAAACAAAAAACCTATCACAAACATTTTCCCAATCTAGGGGTTACAATCCCAAAGTACAGCTCCAGATTAATATACCACAGTGTGGGGACACAGATCAGGTAGACGAGGTCGTTCAGCAGCTGTCCCGTAAATCTGGCTCCCAGCACAAGGGAGGGAATATCGGAAGCTTCACTGCTCGAGGTGTAAAATTAGGAGTCCTCACCGCTTCAGTGCACCACTCACCTAGAGAACACGTGACTGATTTACAAGTTTCAAGGAGAATTTCAGCCAGAGCCTCAGGGTCCGCATGTTCTTCCTCCAGAAGCATTAATCTGTACAAACCAGAAAGCAAGGTACAAATTACTAGTTAAGAGGAAACATTCCCGAGCCTTTCTCGCACAATTTCTGTCCGCATTTATCACCTCATGACGTCACTTCAGCTTTTCAGTTTTAAAATACATTGCTTTGCTGTAAAACGCTAAGGGGGTGGGGGAGACAAAACAAAGGACTGAACTACGAAGTAAAATTACCCCTGAAAAAAGGCGTTCATGGACTGCAGGACCCCGAGCTGCACTTTCCACGTGCTCAGTTTTAGCCGCTCACACATCAGCTTGCACAGCTCCTGACGGTAACAACCTGGGGAGAGCCGGGCAGAGGGCACACAGGAACAAGAGACAGAGCGAGTGAGGGACACACAGAGGGACACAGAGAAATTGGAGCAGAGAAGGACAGAGAAAGGAGAGTAGGAGAGAGGAAAACAATAAATGCCTTTAATTAAAGCCATGAAATCTCAAAAAAAACTTCAGCATGACTTTGTGCCCAATTCCCAAATTTCCCTGGCCAGGAACACCCCCCACCCTGCCCTAGGGGTCCTATGTAACTGTTCACAAATGTTCGCTCGCCAAGGAATGAACACAAAATCTTACCCACACTACCTCCTCCTGTCAGATACCCCGGGTGACCGCCAGAGAAAGCAGAACCCTGGGGGCAGGGAACTCAACTCTGGACACGCACAAGCTTCTGCACATGGCTGGCTTATCGAGAGACAACGCCTTATTCCAAGCATGTCATGCCAACTGCACTTGTTATAATTACACAATTACTATTATGCTAACTGCTGAAAAGGAGTATAAAACTCAACAAAGTAGTTATTTTTTAAATGCCATAAAACCTAGCATGGTTCACAAATGATGCAAGATGGTAAAAATCTAGAAGAATGTTGCACTTAAGAAACAGAACCAGAAATTGTAGATGCTACGTTATGAGAAAGATGTGCATACGAAGCCAGTGTGGAACAGTTCAATTCTCAAAGGCCTTGGCCCTCCTCTCAGTAACCAGCAAATGAATGTACATTCCTATGTCTTCTATGAAAATAAACAGCTTTGTTTTGAGATGTGTGTCATCTTTTTTATAGAATTCCCTACTTTAACTTTTCTACCTATCAAGCAAAAGTTAGGAGTCCTAATGGGGTCAAATAAAGTGGACTTCCGCTGCAGTCCTCAACATCATACCAAGAAATAAGGCCACCTAACAAATCTCCGTCTTTTGGAAAATCCTTCCACTACATAGCAAATACGCTATATAAAGCTCACACAAGGAACGGCAAGGCTCAAAGACAACCTTAAGTCTGAGTTTAGACATATCCAGTCCTGAATAATCAACAACATTCTGTATAACATTCGAGAATATCGAGATGGTCAGCGGGGAGCACTGCAGGAACCAGCAAAAGGCAGGAGCAGCGCCGTGCCACGTTTAAGGCCCGCAGAATGAGCTACGACCTAAACCGACAGCGACGGTTTAGTGGTTATTTACTTAATCCTTTGGAAATATATGTTCAGTTTTAAAATCTCTCAAAAGGTTGCAAGTTTCTCAGTGAAATACAGATTTCACCTCTTCATTGAAAATCTGGTAACAAGGCCCTTAATTTTGAGATGGAAAGAACCCACTAATAAATTCTACAGATTACTCAGAACAGAGCATCGTAAAGAGTACCAGAACTCTTTTCATGGCCAAACTACCTACGTGAAATTTATCATGATTGTTACAGGTTGAACTGTGTCCCCCAAATTCGTATGTTGAAGTCCTAACGCCAAGTACCTCAGCATGCGACTATTGAAAGACAGGGACAGGGTCAGGAAAGAGGTCCTTGGGGTGGGCCTAAATCGGGTCTGACTGGTGTTCTTGTAAGAAGGGATGAGGACACAGACACAGACGGTCATTTACAAGCCAAGGAGAGATGTTTCAGAAGCCAGCACTGCCAACCGCTTGACCCCACACTGCCAGCTTCCAGGACCGTGAGAAAATCGTTTCTGTCCCTCCAGCCGCCCCGTCTGTGGTGCTCTGTTACAGCACCAGCCCTCGCCAACCCGACACAGCAGGCAACGAGATCATCTGCTCACGCAGAGCACAGTTCACGCTGGATTCTTACTATACAGCAAGCGATAACCGATCTGTCACCCAGAACATCCTCACGCTTGTTCGGTAACCTCTGGGGACAGCTCTTCTTCAAATGCCGGGTGCTTACGTTGGGTCTCCACATTTCGGGGCCAGGCTTTGCCCAGGCTCTCAAAGGCTCCCAGCAGACACTCCAGCTGGAGCTCCTTTTCCTTCTCATTCTCATCTTCATTTTTGGTTGTCCGAACGCCAGTGCTTTCAGGGGAGTTCTGGGATATATCAAAGCAAAGGAAAGCAACATTTATTTTCCGTCAGAGTTACAGGTGTGCTGCAAAACGGGTACGAGAGGAGGAGGTGTTAACCAAGAGCTAAATGCTGACTTCTCTACCACGGGTCTTCCTATCTGTGAAAAGAATTGTTACAGAAATACTACACCTCTCTGATAAACATGGAAAATCCTTTAAAGGATTCTGTTAGGAAAGGTGAAAAAAAATACCGTATATGTAGTATCTTAAATATAACATAAAAAGACTTGCATTAGAATCATGGGATTAAAGATGCAAGAACTCGGTAATCACCCAAATCCAAACTCTTTCTTAATAAGAAAGGGAAACAAGCTGAGAAGTGACTTATCCAGCTAGCTGGTGATATGCAAGTCTCCCAAATCCGCGTACTATCACTATGTAACAGGAACGACTTAAACGGCCTTTCTGTTGAAAGAGAACTGCAGATTAGCAGCGACACAAGAATAAAAACGCGACTGAAAATATTTCGTGTTTCACAAAAAAATAAATGATAAACCATAACCTTTGTTCTCTGAACCAGTGCCCAGCCTTTACCAATGAGTACTTCATTTCCCAAATGAAACCAAAGTCTTTTTGACCAAAGTCCCTCAATATATGGCAGAGACGATTACCAGTGGCCCTCTGAGCTCCCTGCACTCGCTCTAGGCTGCCTGCGGCGGCTTCTGCACACACTTAAAAGGCAAAGCTTATCACCACTACGTCAGAAACCGTCCGTCCCTTCAGGTCAACATTCGCTCCTGGAAGTCACTGTCCCCACAGCCTTGAGCGTCACAGCGTGCGGGCTGGAAACCCCTGCAACGAACTCATCTTCCTGCTTTGTTCAGAAAGAACCACCCGCTCTCCCATCCTCCCACGCAGGGCAACTAGACGCCTGGAGGACTGCCTTTCTTAGCCTCCCGAGCAGCAGAGGTGTGGCTAGCTGGCTAAGGACAGCGAAACAGAAGCAAAAGTGCCAAGCAACGATGTCCGAGAACTCTCCTTGAGAGAGAACGGACATGCCAACTTCAACCCTTCATCTTTTCTTCAGCTCCTCTGCCATTACCCGCCTGGAAGGCAGTGACACCATGGACCACGATGACGGTGGCCACACTCCGGGGAAGGCGGAGCTAGCAGCTGTGAAGAGCCAGAACAGCTCAACTATTACGTGACAGACAAGCCTCTACCTTGTTTGAGGCCATGATGTTTTTGAGATTTTCTGCTATGTGCAGATACACTAATCCTGATAAAATATGTAAATAGGATACCAGGAAAAAAAACCTTCCTTCCTTTTCTTTTTGTATTTTAGTTTTTAAGTCTAAACTAGACCTGAGAGGATACAGGTGATCATTACCTTCTTGATGAGAGGTATGACAATGTCAGAAAACTCCTGGAATCTGTCTTCTTTGGTGGCCTTCAAGACATCCGCCGCACAGCTGATTGCTACGATCTTGTATTTAAGATTCTCTTTGCAACACTCCTTCAGAACAGCCTGGAGAATCTCATTTGTGCTGGGCTGACTGGGCACAGGCTTTTCCAGCTCTGCACTACGGGAGCCACACAAAAGCATCGGGACAGTTAATAAAGACTTCAGCTTCGGGGTTCAGTTTGAGAAATGGAATCTTCATTGAAAGAACATTTACCTGCAAGCTGTCACCACACAGGCAATGGCTTTCAACAGCTCTTCCTAAAGGGTTGAAAGATGAGAGAACACTATTAAGCACACAGGTGTCATTTACATTCTACGCATTGTGACTACATTACACTTAATAACTACGAGGACAAAAATTAACCAGAGTCATCTTATCTTTAATACACTTAACTATTTAACAAGCACATCCACAGAGTTTTACTCCAAACCATAAGAGCAGGACAACGGTCTCCATCTCCATTTCATAAAGCCTAGAGACCTGACCTGCCCAAGGTCAACAGGCGGATGTGGCAATCACGGAATTCTGATTCCCAGCCCAACACTTCTTCTCTAGTCCAGCGCTGGCCACTGCTGACTGTGACAACATCAAGTGCATTGCGATATGCTGCCAGTCTCATCTTCCCCCCTGAGCGTTCGCTCTAAGTATCCCACTATCAACCCTTGTGTATAACATGACTAATTCACAGGCCTCAGAGATGGGCACCCTCGGCTCCAGGTTTAGACACAGCTTGCCCTGCTACTCAATTTCATGTGCGCCCAATCCTGATCTGTTCATGGGGTCAACAGGGACAAAATGGAACCAAGTGATCTAAGGCCTCTCTTGGATAGCTGAACGTGATACATAAAAATCAATCCCCAGCATTACTGTGCAGTATTTAAAAACACGTGGGTTACACTTTGATGAAATAGCATATTTAATCAGGCAAAGTTTACCCAAAGCTTCCCATTGGCTAGGAAATCTGGGTCACAAAAACAATCCATCTGACATCGCACAAAACCAGATGCTAATTCTTATAGAAAATGAAAGATGAAGTCATAATCCTTTACGGATACCTTAAATTTAACTGGGCATGAATGGTTCCTTTACCTTTCCTGCCCACGTTCTTCCCACCAGGCCTTGCAGTAATGCGCTCAGGATCATCCCCAGATATGGAGGTGCTAGGGAGCTGGTCTGTTTTGCAATTGATGCCATGGCAATTGCACCCTGGGCTTTCATTTTCCAAGACTGAGACTGCAAAGCCTTCTGGGTAATGGTAATCAACTCCTGCAGGTATAACCGAATGCCACCAAAGGAACCTAGGTTATGAAAAGCAAAATTAAGGCAACTTTGAAGAGAGAAAAAGAATTAACTTTTATTTAATCTGAAAAAAAAAGTCAGTGACCATCAGTCTAAAGCAATAATTCTCAATGGTTAGATCACACCTCTCTCTGAAAGAGAACAAGAGTAGCGTTGTGATATATCTTTACAACACAGGACTTCATGAACTTGAATATGCCCACAGGAGGGTGTCATGCAAATGGTCGTCTTCCATTTATCCATGTGGAGATGAAGTACAGAATGAAGGAGCACCAGTCTAAAATAACGCTCTAAGGCACCATAAAATCACCACTCTCTCCCAGCTCAAATCTGTAAGGCTCTCCTTCGCTTGGGCAGAGGTTCTGTTCTCTCACATGGGCAATGAGGGAGGAGAGAGAAGAGCGCTGAGCGTCAACCTTGAGGAGGCAGCAATGTGGACAGGCTTACAAGCCGACGGGACACATACTGTTAAGGTCCTGGGAAAGGAACTCTCGGAGTTTATACATGAAAAAGAGGAGGAAGAACTCCAGCTGTGGTTCTTAAGAAACAGGGTGAATTCAAGGCACCGATGACTAACCAGGTACGTTTTCCTGCCACACTTCAGTCCATAAGTCACACTCCTCTTTCTCGGATTTCTCCTCCTCGGCGATTTCATGCATGCCCAGAAACGCCAAAGGCAGCACTTCTCTGGCGTGGCTCTTCAGTACGTCGGGGCTGTACCGCCCAATAGCGTGGACGGTCAAAGCACAGGCGGTCTTGTAGATGGGCTCTGAAGAGGAACAGAGACACAGTCATCCGTGCGGTACTGACTGTCGTGAGGGCGACTCGCTCAGCTCAACAGGTTACCGCTCAGCTTGCACCACAGCTAAACAAAGCAGTAACACCAACCAAATGTTCCTAGCAGAGCCCATGAGATCACGGAGGGCAAAACCCGGTTTGTGTTGTTTTACCAGACCGTTCACATCTAAGTTAAAAACAATAGAGGGGGCGCCGGGGTGGCTCAGTTGACAGTCTGACTCTTGATTTTGGCTCCTATCAGGATCCCAGGGTCCCGAGACGGAGCCCGCCCCTCATCTCCTCCCTGCTCAGCAGCGAGTCTGCCTCCCCCCCCCCCCCCACCGTGCACGCATGTGCGCTCTCTTGCTCCCTCTCTAAAATAAATAAATCTTTAGTAAATAAAATAAAATAAAAATACTAGAGAGAAGGAAAAAAGGTACCTTCTTTCTCCATGTACCAGCCATTGAGCTTCTGCAGGAGTTTCTCAGTGCTGCTATCCCGTGAGGTCTGAAAAAGAAAACAATCCCCATTTATTTCTTTATAATTATCAAAGTATAATTACTTAATTAAATAAGAAATTCAACTCACCCGAACTAAATGGCCCATGGCAAATGCACAAGATTTCTGAATTACACTGTTCCGATCTGTCAGGCCACTAAGCAAAGCACTCATAAGTTTACCTATTAGAAATAATGAAGAAAAACCGATACTTGGTAGGCCAAATGTTCTACTCTGTTCCCAGGACCAAAACAAACAACCCTGTAATGAATATCTGATTTATCCCATGCTAGTTTAGAACCCGTGTATGTTAATGTGTACTACCCACTTGCTTCCTTTTACCCAATATAAAATTCGGATCGAGGATATTGTGGGGAAAGTTGCAAAAATGAGCGCTAGGTTCATACCGTTCATTAGCCCCGTCTAGGAGCCGATCCCAAGAAGAGAAAAATGCTGATGTAAAATTAGGTATAAATGGTAAATAAATCCTACAAAAGGGCAGATACTCTCACCTCCTTATAACCAGTAAGAATTAATCTGATACTTATAAAACAGTGAACACTTGCTAAACTTGATCATCGACGCACCTCTTGCAAACAAAGAAACAAAGGTAGAAGGGGAAGTTTAAAGGGAGAAAAACCAGAGAGAAGATCACAAGCGTGTCTGAATGATATTTAATTTTTTTAAAAACCTTGTCACACAAGACATGGCCATACCGAAGTATCACCACACACGGTTTTGACAAACTCACCTGAGTAAGGTGTTAGGTCCTGGGGACACTGAGTAGTTAATGACACAATGACACTGGCACAGCCTCCCTACAGGGTTACAAAGGCAAAGGTCTAAATTTGATGGTCACAATGTTCTGTCTCTCAAACCCTTTGTCTTAGGTGTCAATGATTTAAAAGATGAGAAATATATGAAGCCTAACAGCCCCTACAGGATTCAATCTGGAAAGAGGAAGGTCCTTATTTTAAATTAGCAATGCAAAGATTTTTTTTCAAAGCTTCCAGCTGGAAGACGTGTGCTCTCACCTACACTACAAGGAAGAAAGAAAACTAATACAATCTTTTGGGAAGGTCACATAGGTCATCCCGGCCATCCTTGTTCTAACAGTTCCAGTTCTACAAATTTAACCAAATAGCTTCAGATGTGTCCAAAGACATTCATCACAGTGCTCTCTTTAATATCAAAACAGCTGAGAACAAATCCGATGTTCCCTGATGGACTAAAATAAACGATGCTACGGCCACACAACGGAGTATTCGACGGCCGTTAAAGAGGATGCCGTGGCAGACACGGGCACAGAAAAGAGACTGGAGGAAAACATCGTGGAACATTAACAGTGATTCCTTCCGGGTCCTAAACCTCATGCACAATCCTTAACCTCCTCCTGATCTATAAATGCTAAAATGTGAAAGTGCAAGCAAGTATTAATTTTGTCAGGAGAAAAACTGTGAGTTGGTTTTTAAAGTGTGGGGATAGGGACTGACCCTTGAAAGATCTGGAGAGGAGGACATTTTTCTAGCCAAACACCTGCTGGCCCTGGTGAAAATGCTAATCACCACCTACCACCACCGTCCATGCCTTGATACCTACACGAGCATTTCCATTAATGACTGATCATGGCGGGGACCCAGAGGGCATGTACACGGCAACCAGGGGACAGAAATGATCCCACTAAAAAAGTCAGACACTATTTATTGAATAAGTCACGTGTTTTCTATTCTGAGTTACATATTTTAAGTTATTAGTACAACCAGAGAGAAACAAAATGGTTCATGTAAAATGTTATTAAGTTTTACAGACAAATATGAATTTCAAATACGATGGCTGTTATATTTTTGTGGCCCCAACTAATAAAGATGCAAATTCCTCTTGTGAAAAATACACTTACTTACCTTGGTGCCAAGACCCACACCACTTCTGATCAATTCACATAATCTAGGAACAAGCTCACCCAGCACCGACACATCAAGATATTGCAGGCACTTTGGGAAAAGAATAAACATAAAGTTAACCTTAGAAAATGATGACGTCAATACCACAGCATCAATTAAAAGCCGCCATGTCAAGTATGTACCCACTGGATTCGACATGAAGTTGAAAAACTGCCAGTTTCATTTTGCACCGATTTCAACAGAAAAACCACCACTGTACTACAGACAGAAAAACTGTTCATCAGTGGTTCAACATTCAAACAAAACAAAACTTGGGGGCGCCTGGGTGGCTCAGTCGGTAAAGTGTCCAACTCCTGATTTCGACTCAGGTCATGATCTCAGGATGATGAGATCGAGCCCCACATCCGGCTCTAAGCTCAGCATGGAGTCTGCTTGTCCCTCTCCCTTCCCTCTGCCCCTCCCCCAGCTCACATGCTCTATCAGATAAACAAAAATCTTTTTAAAAAACCATGAAAAACAATGACTTACTAAAAGAGGAAATAAATTAGAATTCCCCAAGAAAGGATTTCTCTGGGCCTACTCTTCCTCCTTACCAATCCATGTTTAATGTAAAACACAGAGATTAAAACTGATTTTCAGCGGGCCTGCCCTACCAAGCCATTTTATTAAAGTCAACTTCTTAGATGAATTTGCTATACTATGTTTTTAAAAATGCAATAACATATATTCTATTATTAATGAGCATATATATATCCAAAAGGTGTTTGCTAACCATTCCTATTAAGATTCCTTTTCCCCTCAATAATCCAACTAAAACATAACATCCTTAGACCAAATTTTGGTGATAGTTCCCCAGTAAGCATTTGTCTGTAAAACTAAATTTCTTCTTCTCTTGCCCAGCCTTGCGATCCGCTTAACAAAATAATCTCCAATAGCTCATGAGTTGTCAATTAACCACTCCGGGGTATGCACAGCAGAGCTGGCTCTAGACTTTAGTGACCCCCAGTCTCAGACTCCAGGATCGTTAGAATTTAGAACCTCAGTGCCAAGCAGCTTTCTGCAAATCCCTTCTTACAACTAAAGCATTTCAACATTGCTCAGTTCTCTACCCACTTTCACTGAATGAACGCCTCCAGCTGACACCTTCGTAGGTCCTCCCCAAAGACCATACTCAGGCACAGACAACTACCTGAACCTTTCTAAACAGGCAGGCCAAAAGAGAGAGAGATTTATAGAGGAATCTTTTAATATATTGTTCTTCTATGTAACACAAATTTGAACTAATTATTCCGTTTATTAATCTAGAAGAAAAAAGAACTAGACTAAGAAAAAAACTGCAATCAACTAGCTGTTTGACTCATCCCTTAAATCTCTACTTCATTTAATGGGCCGTGAAGACTGAAACATTCCACTCGAAGGTAAGCAAAGAAAGAAACTTCCTTATTACGTGAGGCACTGACCATGTTGATTGTTTCCATCATGGGAGAGGATTTGGCAGCACTGAGTCGAGCACTATCCATCGCAGCCTGAGGACACAAATTCAAGTCACTCAGCATATTCGATCAATTAGGAAGAACACACATACACCCCCATAAAAGGGCTTTACTTCCAGAGGACATTTTTAAAAAATAATATATAGGTAAAGCAAACTCAAACATAAGTCCAACTCTAATTTCTTTTGAGCTACATTCAACAATCACCTATGGAGGCAGCATCTCACTGCAGGTGAGAAATTCTGACAATAATCAGAAATTAACTGTAGTTAGAAATTAACATAGCGTGGCTCTGAGCAAGTCATCTGCCTCCCTGAGCCTCACGCTCTCCATCCACTAAATATGGGAAAAGGCCACATAAACTTCTATCTAAGGTTTTAAAGAATTGTATCTAAGCAATAAAAAATGTTACATGTTTTTTGCTTTAACTCTGTAACAGATCTCCGTATCTACGACGGTAGTTCAGTCTAACAATGACCCTGCAGGGGAGGTTAACTATCCACACGTGGTCAATGAGGAAAGGAAGACGTATAGAAGTGACAGGCCTAAGGCTACGAAGTTTGGGCTAGACTTTGTTTCCTAATTCTCAGCACTAGTAAACAGGCTGTGGGAACTTAGGCAGAGCAAGTCCACTGCTAAAAAGGAAAGAATGATGAACAGAGAAGATAGAGAAGAAAGAGCAACATGAGAGGCAAAGCGAAAGAGAGCTGGTTATTAGAGTACTTTAGCCAAGGTAAAAACCAAATAGCAAACGGATAGAAAGCATTGGCCATCTACATGACAGGGTCGTGACAGTCCTAATAAACAGAGACCAACGTAAAAACATCAACAAGTACAAAACCAGGCATGGAATAGAAACACACAATTCACAGAATGTAGGGGACGGACACAATACGATGAGACAATGGACAGCCCTAGTAACAGGAAGGTGTAACGTAGAACGATGAGATTCTTGCTTATCAGACTGATGTTATTCAGTGTTGGCAAAGGTGTGGAAGAAACAGAACAGGCACAACCTCTGATGCTGCATAATCTCTCTGACCAAATGTGAGATCACCTCACTGCAGAATACTATGCATGCATTAAAAGGGACGGAACAGCTCTATATACAGATATGATACACGGCCCACAACAAAAAGCAAGCTGCAGAACGACATTCACAGTCTATTTTTAAATTAGTGTGTTTGGCTCTGTAGCCTATGACTACAAAGGAATTTCAAAACAGACCCAGGAAACTGACAGTGGGGACCTGGTAGGGGAGAGGGGACTCCTAGGGGATTACTTTCTCCCCTTCTGCATTATTTTTTCATAGTAAATGTTTCAACTACAATTTAAAAAAAAAAAAAAAACTTTGATCAGTTGAGGAAACTACAGTATCTCTGAAAAGCAGAATAATTTTGGACTACTCCAGAGTCTAGATACAAATCCTCTTTACTTGTAGGGCAGGTGTGGTCCATAGAAGGACTCTGAAGGTGGAGAACCAACCCCTAAAAAAATAAACAAACATGTACAAAAAACTGTGTTAAATAAATGGAAATGCATTTTTTGAATGCAAGTGTTAGTTTTCATCCAATTCACAAAACAGTATGTGAGCCCCCTCGTGCTCCCTCCTACCCCCCAAAACACACACTGCATGTAGTCACAGGAGTCGAGTTATTTTAAGAGTGGTGAGGGTATCATTTGGATTGTGGAGTGTGTCTAAGGACGCTGGAAAGACTGTTCAGATGAACTCAGTACCTTAAGCAAGGCTTTTCCTCCTTGAGACTCACCAGCATGTCTGTGCTGTCAACTCACCTTTTCTTGGTCTGTAGCCCGGAGGCTCAAATAGTTGAGAACTTGGGGTTCCAGTACACTTAAGGATTCCAACAGAGCTGGGATGAGTTTTGGTGCATGTGGTTTCAACATGGCCCCCGCACTCTTGCTAATCTTCACAAGGGTGTTAATGCTACAGACACACAGAACACAACTCCTGAGTCCTCTTGACAAAAGCCAGCAGCTCTACAAATCTGATCCTGAGGACGTTCTGTAGTTTACTGTATTGAGGAACACACTTACATGGTTACAGTGTCTGGTCTTAGCACTACTTTTTTCCTTTACTTTTTATTATAGAAATTTTGGAGCATATATGAAAGAAGAGAGAATCATGAATTCTACATATTCTCTACCCCGTTCAGCCATTGGCAACTTTTGACCAGTTTTGTTTCATTTATACTTCCTCCATACACACGAGCACACCTCCCCCCTCCACATCATATTATCTGGAAGTTGCCCCTAACTAAACTTCAGTATATGTCACTAAGAGGCAAGAATTCTTTACCATAATCAAAATACCATTTTCAAACCTAGAAAATATTAATTTTTTTCATATAATTTAATATCCAAATTTCCCTGTTTCACGATGTCTTCAAGAGTTGGTTTGTTGGGAGGCAGCTGAGTGGCTCAATCAGTGAAGCATTCGTCCAACTCTTGATTTGGGCTCAGGTTATGATCTCAGGGCTGTGAGATGGAGCCCACATCGGGCTCCATGCTGGACTGGGAGCCTGCTTAACATTCTCTCTCTCTCGCTCCCTCTGCTCCTCCCACCCCCCTCCACCTCTCTCACGCAAAAAAAAAAATTTTAAAAAAATTAAAAAGTAAGTTGGCTTGTTGGAATCAAATCCAGAGTCCACCCACACATTGCAATTTATTGCATTTCTTAAATCCTTTTTAATCATCCCTCCCCTTTCCCTTATAATTTATTTGTCCTGTTTTCCAGTGGTGTCATTTAACATGCTCCTCTGTGCCCTATATACACATCTTCAGGCGAAATCAGGTTCAGATTCAATTTTTTTTTTTTAACATGAATCTTTTGTAGGTGGTGGGGCACCTGTCCTATTCCATCACATTAGGATGCATGTAATGTCTGCTTGTCTTTTTTTGTGCTATTAAGAGCGATCAGTGAATTCAAGTTTGCTTGGCCTGACCATCCATTTAAAATTTCCAACAACCTTTGACCAGTGGATCTAGGAGCTGCTAATGATCATTACCCTAGATTATTTTAAGGAGGTCAGCAAAACAATAATATCCTACTTTATCATTCCTTTGCCTTTGTTCTGTGAATTCTTTAAAAAAAAAAAAAAAAAAAAAAAAAAAACCTTTCAGGAAGCCCAGGTGGCTCAGTCAGTCGGGCGACTAGCTCTTGGTTTTGGCTCAGGTCATGATCTCAGGGTCCTGGAATCCAGCCCTGTGTTGGACTCTGCATTCAGTGAGGAGTCTGCTTCAGGATTCTCTCTCTCCCTCTGCCCCTCCCCCTGCTCACACGCCCACTCGCTCGCTCTCTCTCACTCTAAAATAAATGAATTAAAAAGTTCCCTCATCAACTATTTTATTAGTGGTGGTAAGAAATAGTTACTATTAGTATGAAACGCTGCTGGTACTATTAATTTGGTCTAATTTTAAGAGTGAAATAAAATGACAAAATTCCTAAATAAGGCTCTAGTTGAAGAACAAAACAACGTAGAAAACTTCACTGCGGAATTTTACAAAATAGCCATGTATGTCTAAACACGTGAGTGTATTTTTTTAGTATTTCATTGTTGCAGGTGGTACAGTTTATTTTAAACCTAGTTATCTAGGAAATATTACTAAATGGTATAAAACCAATAAGCAACCTCCCCAGGACCTGGGGCATCATGTGCGTGCTGAGGGCAGATGCCGATGGCAACACAGTAAGACACCTTACACAGGGTCAACGCAGGACAGCAGGACGCTGGTCCAAAGCAAGGTTCCTATGAGAATGTCTGTTTCTGAGAAAATGTTCTGCCGCAGAACTTTTCACAAATGGTCTTGGGTCACCTCAATGTGTTCTCAACTCATTTTTCTCCATACTTTGAAGAATCTAACACTCAGAGAAACACTATTGCTGTTGAATGGCTAGAAACTAAGTAAATCCATTCATTTTATCAGCAGATTCACACCTGAGGGCTCGAACTTCTGTCACAGGACTCATCATTCCTTTGTCCAGAAGGCAAGGCAGAAGGACAGCGATGGTTCTCTGCCCAGCTGCTCCTTTGGCGGGGTCACACATTTTCACACAAACCTGACATACACAGAGCACAGAAATTAGTGACACTGACCTCTTACCCAATACAGCATTCATCTAACAAAACACTTTCTATTTCCCATAGCCATAGAAAAGAATAAGTGAATCAACTTTCCATGACACTTCGGGGAGAATCAGGAAAGAGCCCTCTGTCTGCCAATACCTAACAGGGAACTGGGTAATGTCTTCCATTCTCTAAGCTTTGGTCTTGTCATTTGTGAGACAGGAAACAGGCGAAAATGAAGCGAGAAAATTTATAAGAAAGAACTTTGCAGAGGCTTAAGGTATTATCGTCAATAATTTGGGGTGGCAGCTAACACAGTGGTCAGGCACACAAATCGGGAATAAGAAACACCTGGATTTAAAACCTGTTTTTTCTCCGTACTAACGATGTAATCTATGGCAAGGCTACACAGCTAGAATGTGGAAGCCCCTGAAATGCCATAAAATCAAGTTCAAGTAAGAAACTAGTTTCAAAAAGCTTGCCAACCTCATAAACACGGAAGGCAGCTGAACACAAAACCACAGGAATAATAAGAGAAGAGGTAGATGTGGCTGGATCTAAAGGAGTGATGTGTTCTTCAGGGTCAAGTGAGAGTCATACCTCTGTAAAGGCCCCCAGAAACTGACCAAAGAGACTAGACATATTCTCTGCTAGAAATACTAGTTTTCTAGCAGAATGGCACCGTAAGAACACTGAACTATAACACGAAGCCGATTACTTCATGTCACTGCAACTCAAAGTCAACTTACAGGACAAAAAATAAGTCGTTGTCCTGGCCACAGAAAGCCCTCCCCACCTGCCCTCCCAGTACAAGATAAGAGTTTTCACCTTGCTCAGAGTTTTCAGAGCTAGTTCTGCAGCTTTCCGTACAGATTCCTAAAAATGAGGAAAGTATGGCATGATACGGATTCGTTTCATTCCCATCCACCCTGCAATGTGTACTGAACTACCTCTGACTCTACACACATCAGTGAAAAATCCTACTTTCAATACCAGCTTAAAAAAAAAAAAATGGTGTTTCATTAGGCTCCCTGCCCATCAGGGAACATATTATAATGGCATATATTTTTTTGGGTATGACCTATTTTGACCTTACAAAAATATGGCTACAAAGTATAACAGTTTAGGGGCCCCTGGGTGGCACAGTCAGTTAAGTGTCCGATTCTTGGTTTTGGCTCAGGTCATAATCTCAGGGTTGTGAGACTGAGCCCCACATGGGGATCTGCACTCAGCACAGAGTCTGCTAGGGACCCTTTCTCCCTCTCCCTCCGCCCCTCCCCCCCACTCTCTATCTCTCTCTCTCAAAAAAATAAATCTTAAAAAAAATATATAACAGTTTAGAAACTAAATGTATTATAAATGCAAACATATAAATATCTATATGTGGATTCTAAAAGACTTTCAAAAATCTCTTATGAATAAAGCGAAAAGAAAGGTAAAACTAAAGTGTCTAATTCTAATGGTGAGATATCAAAATATCTAAAATTTAGATTGCCCAGGAAAAATTCAAAGGAATTGGTCATGTTATTTGGGAATAACTGATCCAATTTATAAAACTGATCAAGTAGAGGTTGTCTGGATTATCTCCAAACTGCTACTTGTCCTAATCAATAACATCATGAAATCTCTATTGAAAGAAAGGCTGTTGGGGCGCCTGGGTGGCACAGCGGTTAAGCGTCTGCCTTTGGCTCAGGGTGTGATCCCGGCGTTATGGGATCGAGCCCCACATCAGGCTCCTCTGCTGTGAGCCTGCTTCTTCCTCTCCCACTCCCCCCGCTTGTGTTCCCTCTCTCGCTGGCTGTCTCTATCTCTGTTGAATAAATAAATAAAATCTTTAAAAAAAAAGAAAGAAAGGCTGTAGCTACCTTAAAAAAAAAAAAAAAAAAAAAGGCCAATTCAAGTTAGATCTAAGGATACCCAACCTTGCAACATCACAGACACATCAAGACTGAAACTTTGGGAGAAAACTACAGTCTCTTAAAATTGTCTAGAGAGTGAATTTTGAAATACCCAAGTACGTATTTTAACAATCCCAGTTAAAGTTACTCTATGGATAAATGCAGACTTATTTCTATGATACCTTGATATCATCTTGTACTCGAAAAAGAGTTTCCCAAATTTCTGGAAGTTTATCAATGATGTCATCTAAAGGTCTTCCTCTCAATAAATCATTCAGAGCTAAACAGCTGAAAATAAACAATTTAGTTTTCAAGTTTATGATCAAGAAAGCTCAATCTTTTACTATGAAACATTCATATCAAACAAGAATATGGATTCTGCCTGTATTTCCAGTTCCCACCCCCTCACTCCTGGACAGCAACGCCTATTCTCTTCTTGGCGCCTCAAACACCCCACACGCACGTGGCATTTACGGTCATCAGATGTCTGCATCCCACAACTACAATACAGCCTCTTTGAGAGGATACATCATTTATTTACCAGTGTGCGCCCACGTAGCACACTGACAAGCCGTAACAAGCACTGAATAAATTATATAAACATCTAAGTAAATGATGCCCTACAAAGTCATGACAGTATCTATCCTGGTGTCTACCAATTTAACACGTCATACTCATATACTTTAATGTCATACTTAGATAAACTACGACACTTTAGAAAAACCACTGACTAGAGCTAGGGGTTTTTTTAGAGTTTTAAATAGTTAAGCAGAGAGAACTCTCTAACACAAACAAAAATACGCTTTTTAGTAACACTAATTTATTCCTTTTGCATAAAGTATAAGGCTTGGAAATTTGAACCAAAAAAAAAAAAAAAAAAAGTCAGTTATATTTGACTAGTCTTCTATTTCCAAAAATGGTACCTGGATTCTCGAACTCGCCACATATTGCTGGTAAGGTTCTTGACCAAATCTTGAAGAATCTCCTTCAAATATTTATCCACCTAATGAAAGAGAGAGGATAACATTCAAAATGTGAAATTCTTCAACAGTCAAGTTATTAATCTTTCAACCATACTGACCGTGTCTCTGCAGGTAATAGCCTGAGTGTCTCTGGGTGTCTTAGCCCACAAGTCTCTCCCCACTCTGCTTGCTGCCAGCTGCCAGAATGATCATTCTAAAATGCAAACTTGGGGCGCCTGGGTGGCACAGCGGTTAAGCGCCTGCCTTCGGCTCAGGGCGTGATCCTGGCGTTATGGAATCGAGCCCCACATCGGGCTCCTCCACTGGGAGCCTGTTTCTTCCTCTCCCACTCCCCCTGCTTGTGTTCCCTCTCTCGCTGGCTATCTCTGTTAAATAAATAAATAAAATCTTTAAAAAAATAAATAAATAAAATGCAAACTTGATTCTCTTGTCTCCCTCAGGACACGAGAATAAAATCCAGCCACCCAGGAATGGATACAAAGCCCTCTGTGACCGATCCAGCTCCAAAGGTACCATGTACAATCTCACCTTTATTCCTTGATACATACTACCCCTCCCTACAATCCCCTTCCATCTTTTGCTTGCCTGGCTAATTCCTGCTTGTCCTTCAAGATTCAAATCAGGCACCATCTCCGTCGAGAAGACTGGCCTACTCTCCTCTGTGTTCCCATAGCACCTTCTTAAGCATGTCATATCAGACTGTATGTAACTACACTGCTCCATCACACTGAGACCCCAAGGACAAGGAGAATGTCTGACTTGTCTTCATATCCCTGGTAACGTGTACAGTGCCTGGCACATAAGGAAGTATTAGGATTGTTCAGAACGAAAGGGGAGTTGAATCTTTTAAGCCTGTTTTGTTTGGATATACACTTAACAATTTGGTAATAACAACTAACTGATGGTAGGCTCAGTTCTTATACTGATCCAAAGAACCTCAAAACTTAAAGCTTGGGGGGCGCCTGGGTGGCTCAGTCGTTAAGCGTCTGCCTTCGGCTCAGGTCATGATCCCAGAGCCCGGCGGGAAGCCTGCTTCTCCCTCTCCCACTCCCCCTGCTGGTGTTCCCTCTCTCGCTGTGTCTCTCTCTGTCCAATAAATAAATAAAATCTTTAAAAAAAAAAAACAAAAATTAAGGCTTGGTGGCATCTGCGTGGCTCAGTTGGTTAAGCGTCTGACTTTGGCTCTGGTCATGGTCTCAGGGGCCTGGAATGGGAGCCGCACTAGGCTCCACACTCAGCAGGGAGTCTGTTTCTCCCTTCCCCCCACCTGCCCCTCCCTCTGTCCCTTTCCCTGGTCATGTGTGTGCCCTCTCTCTCATATAAAAAAATCTTAAAAAAAAAAAAAGAACAAAAACTTAAGGCTTTTCCACTTTTACTCTTGCAGGTAGGAAAGGTTTTGTTATCCCTACTTATATGTAAGAAGACAGGACAGAAAAGTAAATAACTCACCTAAGATTTAATGAACTGACATCTTCCTAAGTCCAGTTCTCTAAACATTCTCCACAGTGATCTCATGCACACTATCTCATCTACCCATTGAGAACCGATCTCATCTATCACCTTTCTCTCATAAGGAGATGATACATCACCTCGGCCTGTGCACTGGACTCAGATCCCGAAAGCCGAGTGGCCTGTCAGAGCTTGACTGACCAGTGGTACCAAATACTCTCCCAGAGTGGTCAAAGCTGAACCCTCAAGGGCCTATCACCCTGAACAGAAGCACACTGGAGAGGAAAAGCCCCATCATGTGCAGGGACTGCCAAGATAAGGTAAGGATCACAGAGTTTAAATTTAAAGTGAACTATGAAGCCATAGTTAGGATTTTAACTCAAAATGGCACAATCCAATTTTTTTTTTAAATCACTTTTACTGCTGATTAAATGAAGGAAGGCAAAGAGCAGAGAGAGATGACACCCTGTTTGCCAGGACAGAAGACAGTGGATTCAAGAGATACTTTGCCAACAGAATCAACAGAATTTGCTACTGGATTCAACTGAAAGTAGGGGCACAACAGACAAAAATCAGGACGATACCAAGTTTCAGGAAACTTGGATAAATGGATGAATGTTGAGAAGAGAGGGGAAAGGCCTGTTCTGGACACATTACGTCAAACGTATCATGAAACAACATCCAGTGAAGAGATCAAGCAGGCAGCTGGATGTGCAAGTCAGGAGCACAGTCGTGTCTGGGCCAAAAGTGTAAGGCTGGGGGAACCATCACAATTAAGATGACATTTACATTCACTGGAACTGCTGAGCTCAAAAGGTAAAGTTAAGAGAGTGAAAGGTACTCAGAGGCAAGCCCTGAGAAATCCCAGGGTCTACATGTGTAATCACGTAATCATCAGCCAGAATACGGAAAACCGAGAGAGAAAACCATATATGGTAACCGCCTGTTTCCTTGTCTAGCTCCTCAACAAAGTGAGCTCCTTGAAGGCAGAACTGCGTCCTGTCCTCCACTGTATGTTCAGGACCGATCGACACAGTGTCTCATTCGTGTGACTCTCCTGCCCCTTCCTCAGCCAGCCACCCCATGGACATTTAGATTATTTCCATTCTTGAGATTTTGATAAATGTGGCCATGAGCATCTCTGACATCTTGAAAGAAGGGAGAAAGCAAGGAATGAAAGAAAGCTTATTTGCTTAAACAGGTAAATATACAAAGCAGAAAAAAAAGATGAGCATCAGGTTTAAATCCAGATACTTGCCATTGATTTGTCAGTGACCAATGCATTCCAAATACTCGTCATGGCCTGTCGAATCCCCAGGTTGGGATCAAACTGGTAACGGTAAAGACGAGGAACTAGCTGAGGCAGAAAAGGGGCCAGCTGTTCCCCAGCTCTGGCGGCAATCACATTAAAGCCAAAAGCAGCACCCTAAAAAAATAAGACAAGGATGAAGGGCCTCAGACATGTCTACTGTGGTAAAAATGTTAATATATTAAATCTATGAAGATCGCAAAATTCTCCCTCCCAAACTTGTCCCTGGATAGACCCTGATTTATTGGTGTCCCAGGTTAGCAGTCAGTTATAGCAGCCACGTGGTGGTCTGGCTCTCTCTAATTCCCGACTTTTACAAAACATACTGCTTATCAGTCGCCACTGTCGGCCAATGTAGCAGGTTTGGTTTGGAAGTAAGTAAAAACCGTCCAGTGACAGCAACTTACCTTCCTAGAGTTCCACATTGCATGATGGTTGGCTAAATTCATAAATTTATACACCAGATCTGGCTGACTAAGATCACTTGCCAGAGAACAAAGCTCCTTGTAGGTAGAGAGGCCCTGGCTTGGAAACAAACAAGAAGTATACAATGTATTTCTCTGTCTCCAGCCTCGTAAAAGTTACATCACCCACATCAACAGGACATTTTTAAATTATGGTCTCAATCTCATCACCACAGAGGAAGAGAATGAG
Source organism: Ursus maritimus (assembly GCF_017311325.1). Classification (NCBI taxonomy): domain Eukaryota; kingdom Metazoa; phylum Chordata; class Mammalia; order Carnivora; family Ursidae; genus Ursus; species Ursus maritimus. Next base: position 38,776,138 of record NW_024424119.1, read on the forward strand.
GTTGAGAGGAATACAGAAAGTCACCCTAGTTCACTTACCGACAACGTCAGGTAAATGACCTGAAGGCCCTGGGACCCCCTCACCACCCAGGACGGAGCTCAGTAATTCCCTGTTACACTGCGCCCCAATCCCTCTCAGAATTAGGAGAGTCGCTTAAAGACAACTTCTGTCATCCCTAAGTCTTTTCTAAGCTACAGCACCCCAATCATTTTTAGGTTTTTATTTTAATTCCAGTTAGCCACCATAGCGTTATATTAGTTTCAGGCGTACGATGCAGTGATTCGACACTGCTGTACATCCCCCAGTGCTCATCACAAGTGCCCGCCTTGACCCCCATCACCTATTTCACCCGTCCCCCCCACTGCCTCCCCTCTGGTAGCCATCAGTGTGTTCTCTATATTCAAGAGTCTGTTTCTTGGTTTTCCTCTCTTTTTTCCCAAATGATCATTTGTTTTGTTGCTTAAATTCCACATGTGAGTGACGTCATACGGAATTTGTCTTTCTCTGACTTATTTCACTTGGCATCATACTCCCCAGCTCCATCCACATTGTCGGAAATGGCAAGATTTCATTCTTTTTTTATGTCTGAATAATACTCTATTGTGTGTGTCTATATACCTTCTTTATCATCTATGTATGTACGTATGTACCATCTTCTCTATCCATTCACCTATCTCAGTGAACAGCCGGGCTGCTTCCGCATCTTGGCTACTGTAGACAATGCTGCTATAAACGTAGGGGTGCATGTACCCCTTGGAATTAGTATTTCTGTATTATCTGGGTACATACCCAGTAGTATGATTGCCGGATGATAGGGGAGTTCCATTGTTAACTTTCCGAGGAAGCTCTGTACTGTTTTCCACAATGACTGTACCAGTTTGCATTCCCATAAATAGTATAAGAGGGTTCCTTTTTCTCCACATCATTGCCAGCACCTGTTGATTTTAGCCATTCTGACAGGTGTGAGGTGGTATCTCATTGTAGGTTTGACTTGCACGTCCCTGATGACGAGTGACGTTGAGCACCTTCTCATGTGTCTGTTGGTCATCTGTAAGTCGTCTTTGGAGAAATGCCTGTTCATGTCTTCTGCCCATTTCTTAATTAGATTGTTTTTTTGGGTGTTGAGTTGTATCAGTTCTTTGTATGTGTTAGATACTAACCCTTTATCAGCTATGTCATTTGCAAATATCTTCTCCCATTCCATAGGTTCCCTTAGTTTTGCTGATTGTTTCCTTTACTGTGCAGAAGCTTTTTAATTTGATGTAGTCCCAGTAGTTTATTTTTGCTTTTGTTTCCCTTGCCTCAGGAGACCTCTCTAGAAAGAAGCTGCTTTGGCCAATGTCAAAGAGGTTACTATGTTCTCTTAACAGGATTTTTCTGGTTTTAGGTCTCACATTTAGATCTTTAATCCATTTTTACTTTGTTTCTGTGTATGGTGTAAGAAAGTGGTCCAGTTTTCCCAGCACCAATTGTTGAAGAGACGGTCTTTTTCCTATTGGATATTCTTTCCTGCTTTGTCAAAGATTAACTGACCACATAATTACAAGTTCCTGGATTTTCTATTCTGTTCCATTAATATATGTGTCTATTTTTGTGCCAGTACCATACTGTTTTGATTACTATGGCTTTCTAATACAGCTACAAGTCTAGAATTGTGATACCTCTGGGCTTCACTTTTCTTTTTCAAGATGGCTTTGGCTATTCAGGGTCTGTTGTGGTTCCATACAAATTGTAAGACTGCAGCACCCTATCTTGATAACTCCTTTTAAGTCCATTAACTTTCCTCTAAACAAATACCTGATCGTTTGTATTAGTTATTCTGTGAAAAGAAAGCACTTTTCAAAAAACTCAGAAAAAGTCTGTAGGGAGAGTAAGAGGAACAAAAATAATTTTCGATGTGGAAACAGTGAGCTACGGGAGAAAGTCAAGGACAGAACAAATGGCTGCTTCCTGGTGTTGCAGACAACACTGAAGCAGGGCTCTGTGTGATGCCGCAGCAAGGCCCAGCCTTGCACAGTTCGACCTGAGGGCTTTTAGAGAAAAAGCGTCAGCATAACCACAAGAGAATAATGATAAGATAAAGGAGGTAAGGCTCTAGGAATTAATTGGAAATGCTAAATTGGTGGACCCCACAATACCAAGCAGAGCTGCCCCCACCAAAAAACGAGGTGCAGTGGAAGCCGAGCTGTGCTGCCAGACCGCCCCTCAAGACTCAGCTGGCTGGGAGCTAACGGAACTGCCCTCAGTCCAAGGTCAGGTCCTCCTCCAGAGTAGCCCACCACCAACGGCGAGTCACTGAGGGGATGTGAAGCCAGGTAAAGACTTGGCCCCTCAAAGCGGGACAACTCTGAAGGGCCAGCTGAGTCCAGTTCCAGGGGTCAGGATCTGCTTAAGGGCTGGCAGCAGGTCAGCTCCTCCTTGGGCCATCAGCCCTCTCCTGCCTCCTCACTCCCCCAGGTGATGAGCTTGGGGCGCTCTTCATCAGCTTCCAGCAGACAAACCTCCACCTCAGAGTCTGTTCCCAAGAACCCCAATCTGAGACACTATGCTTTCCCCACAGAAGTTTTCTTCTTCCACTAACACCCATTTCCTAGAAGGGTGGAAATCAGTGTCATGAGTGCTCCATTCACAGACTAAAGGTGTTAATGATGACTGATCAACGGATTTGGCACACTTACCCATCGGGTGTTTTGCCAAGGCTTCCCCCTTGAAATACCACTGTCTCTCCAGAAACTTCATGTTTAGCTCTAAAGCAAAACAACAGTAAGACTTTAAATTAGCCTCAAATTTTTCATACCAGCATTCAACTAATTGATTCATTCCTTTTATAAACTGATCAAATCAAATTCCATAGCAGGTAGCGACTGTGTGCAAGATGTTAAAGTCAACTAAATCCTTTCCGATCAGCCTGAGAATTCTGTAAAACTAACTCTAGGATGGACAAAGAGATACAAAAGACATTCCACATAAAGTTAAACTGAATTACAGGTGGTCATGCATTAAAAATCATCTCCCCTGCAAGGAAGGCAACATAAAGCAGTAACCAATTACAAGAATGCCTGCCCCTCTCATCCTCTTCACAAATCAGACTATGAAAGACACACAAGCTTCCCCTCCACATCTTCATTTTCATTTAGCCAACAGCAATTACTGTATTACTATAATCCAATGCTTTGATTGTCCTGAGATCATTCAACTTTCAAAGCTTGACCTACTGGCCTGTTTCTAAACAGTAGTTCAGTTTACTTCACTTTACTGTCTCAACAGTATACACTGAATAAAGAAACTGCTATCCACCACATAACAGTCCCTGACTTGCAATTTAAAGACTTAATAAACAGGAACATCAAATGCTCAATTTTCCTTCTTCTAATGCATATTCTCAGTACGTGCAAACCTTGCTGTACATGTTCAAATCTGAAATGTGCAAGTTCACTGTACCTTTTGCCAGTCATAAGTGTCTCTACAAGTGTAGAAACCAATTCCTGCTGATCTTGTTCATTGCCCAGTTCATACACCAACCCAAGGCCTTTTGAGGCAACATCTTGGCTAAGTTCTGCACAAAAGTCAAACAAAATAGTATTAGTTTAAGAAAAATTTGTCTTCTGGCCATTGTCAGATTTTTTAAAAAGTTGTAACAGATATCCAAAATGATATCAAAATCAAGATATGAAAACATAATCAATCTGATTATTTTGTTAAAACATATTAAATCATCTCAGTGGACATGACACCAAAGGTCCCTGTAAATGAGAACTATGTTCACAAAAGAGCCAACTCACAAACCAAGTCGACCCGCTGGGCCTTAGTGTTCTGTGTACTACTTGTGGTACACAGCCTCACGGATTTCAATATACCCGCAGCCAATTTTTTAAAAAAAGAAGTCAATATAAGACTGTATGTTTAAAACAATTTACAAAACAAAGCTATTATTTAAATGTCTAACACATTTGCTTTCTCCTGGCTTACATCACAAACAGGAAAGGAACCAGAGATAGAAAAAAGCTATTATTTATAAACACTAATGTTAAAGAAGGCCTCGGCTCAATTTTTTTTTCATTTTTGATGACCTTTTTTTTCTTAATTTAAATTCAATTAACAGAGAGTGTATTATTAGTTTCAGAGGTACAGGTCAGTGATTCATCAGTCTTCTGTAACACCCAGTGCTCATTACATCACATGCCCTCCTTAATGCACATCACCCAGTGACCCCCATCCCCCCACCCCCCTTCCCCTCCAGCCACCCTCAGTTGGCTCCATTTTTTAAATGTGAAACTGAACAACACGATCTAATCAATCAAATCAACCAAAAAGAATCGACTTTCCTGTGTTCCTTTTTTTTTTTTTAAAGATTTTATTTATTTATTTGACAGAGAGAGAGACAGCCAGAGAGAGAGGGAACACAAGCAGGAGGAGTGGGAGAGGAAGAAGCAGGCTCATAGCGGAGGAGCCCAATGTGGGGCTCGATCCCATAACGCTGGGATCACGCCCTGAGCCGAAGGCAGACGCTTAACCGCTGTGCCACCCAGGCGCCCCTCCTGTGTTCCTTCTATTATGTTCATTAATCTAGATTTTTTTTAATTTAAAATACAAGCTTAACGAAGTTTGGAAATCAAATATTTACCAATAACTTACCATCATTTTCCGACAAAACGGAAACAAATGCGCTCTGAATTTCTTTAAGGTGAGACTGAAAGGAGAAAACAGGCGTTTAGAACACAAACTCTGCCTCTTGGTAGATAAGGGAGGGTAAGAATCTTCTCTCTGGGCATACTGCGCCTCGTAAGAGTCTTCCGACCCAAGACAGCCACAAAGCCTGCAGTGCTGTCTCTGAGGGCTGTGCGCTTACGGGTGGCCTGCTGCACCCTCGGCCTCCCCACCCTGAGCACCCGACCTCACGCCCTCAAGCTGAGAATCACCTCCCAGCCAGTGTGCACCAGGCTGCTCCTTCGCGCACAGCCTCTTCCAAAGCATCGGGTACTGGCTAGTGGCCCTCCCCTTCATATACTTTCCTTCCTATCACCTTCTCATCATAAATATTTCAAAGACACTTTCCAGCAGTGCTGAGCGCATTTCTCGCGCGGCTTACCTTCACCTCTTTATGGGTACTTAGCTTCCTCACAAGGGAAAGGAGCCAGATGCAGGCCGCTTGCCTCACGTGTGGGTTGGGGCTGACGATATGTTTATTTAAAATCACATCCAATACCCAGGGGACCACATCATTCACTTTGGCTCCTGGGGGGGGGGGGGGGGGGGGGGGAGAAAGGAATGATAAGCAGCAATTAAAATAAATGAACAGAGTACCCTGAAAAATTAAATTTTACTCAGTATTTACTCAATACAACAATCCTGAACACATTCAAGTCTAAATGACTAAGGTGTTCAGCTGCTGAAGGAGCTCATAATCAGCCAGTTCAGAACCACAAGACACACGAAACCGCAGTACCTATAACGTGTAGTCAGAAACCACACGCTCCCTCGCCCGTGTCGTCACGAAAAGCCAGAGCACCGTCAGTGCAGAGGCACGTGGAGCGTGAGCAGAAGACCCTGAGGCTTCCCTAGGTGACAAAGGATTAAGGGACATGTAACGTGGAAATGTACCTATGCTGTGACTTTGGAACTGGCTAACCACGCCAACCCTTCAGGAAAGAGCACGGGTTTGAAGGTAATACAGAGCTAACTCCCTTGCTTCCCAAAGAACTAAAAAAAGAAGTTCTCATTCATTTTGTTGTGTTCACTCTCCTTTAACCAACTATTTTTCTTGACTAAACCAAACTGATAAGACATATATAAATATCTGCAAAAGAGTTAACATGGAACGCATAGATTTTTTCTTGCGCTTCAAATGCGGTAACAAGACCAGAAAGGGCGACTTGAGGGAGGTACCAGCAGGGGGGGTGTACTCGTCCTCCGTCAGCAGCCAGGCGTCGCGGGCAGCCACCGAGCTCGTCCCTACGGCCGCACTGGTGATGGCCTCGCCGACGGTGAACTGCAGTTCCAGCTGCTTGGCCTGCGACAGCGGACACAGAAGCCGTGAATCAGAGAACATTTCCCAAAGACGTCCATGTCCGCACAACGGCTGCTTCGGATCCCGCCAGTCAACCTGGTCTGTGTTTACTCTTTTGCCTGGATTGCTCTCACCTAATCCGCGGCTCAGACGGGGAGGCGAGGGGAGGGAACGGACAATGTAAAAATGACCTGAAGATCTTTCTCCGACCCCACGCTGCCCTCTTCACCCTCAGCAGAGAACCACTAAGCAGGGATTTTTCATCTGGGGAGGAAAGGGTATGGACCGAAGCCGTACAGGTCTCGGGACAAATCCTCATCTGTCTCTCACCAGCTACATACACTTATTTAAACCGAGCCTCAACTTCGTTTGTGACGCGGGCATAACACCCTCCTCGTCGGGCTGTGAGAAGGAAATGAGGGTAACGTACATAAAGCTCCCGGCGGACACGTGGTGTGCAGTACCGGCACAACGAATAGCAGCCACTGCAACTTATTAACACCTCCTCTGTGCTCTGTTAAACTACAGGGTGTCTCTGAGCTACTCTCCAGTGCCTCCGATAAAAGAGACAGTGCACAAACAATGAATCATGGAACATTACATCAAAAACTAAGGATATGCTGTGTGGTGACTAACATAACATAATAAAAAATCATTAAAAAGAGAGAAACAATGCAGTATAATGGTAAAATTTGGTGTATCTGGATAAAAGAGGATAGAGGTAAGAGATCCATGAAGAGCCAGCAGGCTTCAAGAGCTTCAACAGCACGTTAATAATCCAGCAAGAACAGGAGTTCTTCACGCTATTCTTACAACTGCATCGTAAGTTTGAAATTGTTTCAAAAATCAAACATTAAGAAAATTCTATATAGTATATCCTCAAATTTTTTAAATTTTTTTGAAAGACAGCACACACAAGAGAGCAGGGGGTGGGGGGCCAGGGGGCAGGGGTAAAGGGGGAAGGAGAAAGAGAATCTTAAAGAGGCTCCACATCCAGTGGAGAGCCCGACACGGGGGCTCAATCTCATGGCCCTGAGATCACAACCTGAACCAAAATCAAGAGTCGGGACACTTAACCTACTGAGCCGCCCAGGCACCCCTCAAATTTTTTTTAATTTGGTTTAGAAATTTTGATAAGTTCGGGCGCCTGGGTGGCTCAGTCGGTTAAGCGTCTGACTCCAGCTCAGATCATGATCTTGGGGTCCTGGAATCGAGCCCCATGTCGGGCTCCCTGCTCAGTGGAGAGTCTGCTTCTTCCTCTCCGTCTGCCCCTCCCCCCTGCTTGTGCTCAGGCTCGCTCTCTGTCTCTCAAATAAATAAATAAAATCTTATGAAAAAAAATTTTTTGACAGGTTTCAGAAGCATGAAGCACTCAACATGGAACGGGACCTTAGTTCCCTTTGACCTTTTTCTGTTTCCTATAAACTGGAAAACAGCTAAGTATTTGGGGACTAAGAAGAGAATGAAGAACAGAGTTCCCATGAGGGGCATGGGAATAGTGACCTTTGAGAGAACTCTACCAAGCACACAGACCACAGTGCGGCCAGCCACTCCTAAGCTCAATCAACCAAATGCTCTCCTCTCTCAATGAGGCATCAAGTTCTGATGCCCGATGCTTCCTAATCTGTGGAAAAAGAATTTTAGGGCTTCACTTCTGCAGCTCCCCTGGTCAAAAGCGTCTTTGGAAATTCTAAGCAGAGAAAAGGTAGGTCAACACAGAGGATCCTATAGTAAGGGTTCATTTTCTGTGCCTGTTTTCAAATGTTTCCCCTTTTTCTTCTTTAAAAATTTATGAGAGAGATGGATTTCTTCTGGTTTTATTTAAATAAATGAAGCTTTGGGGTCCCTGGGTGGCTCAGTCCATTAAGCATCCGACTCTTGATTTTGGCTCAGATCATGATCTCAGGGTCATGAGACCCAAGTTGGGCTCCATGCTGAGCATGGAGCCTGCTTAAGATTCTCTCTCCCTCCCTCTCTGTCCTCCCTCATCATGTCCACACACATGCGTGCTCTCTCTAAAAAGATAATTAATTAATTAATTTATTTATTTATTTAAAAAGGTGTAAGATAAGAAAGCGGAACCTATAAGCTTTTCCCCAAGTGGTTACAATGTCAATGCCACCAGGGAGAACCTGGTGTATATAATCCATTCTCAAAAAATTCACATTAAAAATACTGGATTATGAGTCCAGAGACCTGGATCCTAATACTGGCTCTGTCACTCAGTGGCCTTAGTCCTCAACTCCAATCTGCTTCCTGCCTCCCACCTCCCGCCCATCCTTCCAGGCCCAGCAGCTACCTTGCCTCCAAAAACCTGCACCAAGTCTCCAGACAGAAGTACTCACACCCTCCCTTGTAAGTCTATTCCCTGACATGCAAACGTCTCTTCATTTACTCTTCCCACATTTACTGAGGTCCTACTATTTCCAATCACGCTGTGAGGCACCTGTTTCATAATGGGGATCGGAACAGACTTTGCCTTCAGTCTAGTGGGAAATTAGAAACTGTGCTAAATGCTGTGAAGAAAAAGTATGAGAGTCAGGAAAGCCCAATAGCTAGAGAATCTACTCTAGTTCAGCAGCAACCCAAAAAAGGGCATGGTCCTCTTTCAACAGCTCAGAGCAAAGAAGATTAAGAGGCTGGGGTACAAAAATGTGAGCAAGTAACGAGAATCAAGCCTAGACGAGGGGCCACGTCGGGCCATGTTAAGACTTATGACACGGAACCAGCGACTGCCTGCTTGTAGGCCTTCCCAACAATGCTAGAAATTTATCCAGATGACAGAAGCTTGGCCACCTGACTCAAGAGCGACTGGAATACCAGCACCCACTTCCCACATCTAGCTGACTGGGTGAGTCTCCCCTTCTGGCCACACTGAAGCGGGCTTTACTCAAAAACTAAGAGGAAAGGACTTTCCCATGAAGGTGATTTAGTCAATGCTATGCATACCAAAGTGGTAAGCCCAAGGCTGGTACTCAGTAAGTACTTGGTGAATAAATGAATAAAGGTTTAATTTAAAATCTTACAGCATGCAGGGGCACCTTGGGTGGCTCACACAGTTAAGCATCTGCCTTTGGCTCAGGTCATGATCCCAGGGTCCTGAGATTGAGCCCTGCATCCGGCTCCCTGCTCTTTCCTCTACCCCTCCCTTCCCCACCCCCCTCCCCGTGCTCTCTCTCTCTCAAATAAAGAGATGAAAACGCTAAAAAAAAATAAAAATAAAATCTCACAGCATGCAAAACTCTAGCTAAAAAATGCCTTTTGTTTGAATAACTAACAATCACATAGCAATATAAATACCTCCACAGAATCCATCAGACCTTGCAAGAGGAGTTTCTGGTGAGGAAACTCTCCATCCCCAACTGGAAAATATCCCAGTGTTTGGATTGCTCGTTCTTTCATCTAGAAAACCAGAGAATTTTTTTTTTTAAAAACAAAGTACGTAACAGCTTTATCCCAGAACAGTGTTTCCAAAATGAGATGACAGGGAGGGCAGTCTGTCTAAAGCACTGAAGCATGCAAGTATTTTTATTTAAGTATGCAATTTTACAGAATTATGTGTATAAGACATTGGAGGTAGAAAGACATAAAACTGAGTTCATTAAGGGTCCATGGCTGCAAAAGAAGAAGAAAGCCTTTAACTAGGTTTATTATCCATCAAACTGTTTATAAATGTAGATTCTGGGCCCAGAGGACCTAAGATCAAATCACAGCTTAACTATGTTAGCAGCCTTTACAGGTGTGTGACCTTAGGCAAGTTATTCCACTCTCTGTGATTCCATTTCACCATCTGGGAAAAAAGAGATGACAACTGTACCTACTTCACTAGACCTTCCAGAGAGTTCCATTAACATATATGAACGACTTAGTATACCCCTGGCACATTTTAAGTGCTCAACAATGGTTGGTGATCACTAATTAGTTAATAATAGCTAACAAAACTACACTGTGATAATCTCAGGAAGTTTTAAACAGAACCTAGATCAAGAATAAGATTATGTGTTTATTAAATTTGTAGTAAATGGATTTATTTGCTCGTTAAATCATGTTATACTTCAACACTGAGGTACTCTGATCACAAATATGTTTTAAAGTTTATGAAAATGCTTATCTGAACCTAAAACATGACAACTGTCCTTCTCCTCAGATATTACTCACGCTGCTTTCTAACACCCAGACTTCTTAAAACCATTTTCGCTGTCAGAGGTTAAGATTTAGATTTTAAAATTACAAAAGTGATAACAACTATTTAACACTTTATTATCCACTTCTGCATGACAGAATTACCTGATGCAGCTAGTTCTTTACCCAAATCCTAACAGTTATGGGCCTAAATTGGAAAAACTGAGGCCAAATGACGCACAGAAGTTGTACACACATCACCCCTAAATCAAAACTAAATAGTCACCTAAACTTTATCATTCTTTTTTTACATTAAATTCTTCCTCCAGCTGCACTGTCATCTATCCTCATTACAACTGCGTTTTTGCTCATTTACATATCTGTGAATAGAAAGAATTTCAGAAGAAGGGGAAAAAAGGAGAGACTTGCCTTATTTGTTTCTTTACTGGAGGGTATTCTATTCAGTAAGCTTTCTACAAGATGCAATTTGGTGAAGCCAGATCCCTCACTGGGGATCGGGAGGGGACCATTTCTGCCAATTTCACCCAGGGCTGTGCAGGCAGCAATTGCCAGGAGGGGCGACGTACTGTCCAAAAACGAGCCTGGAAGCACATTGAGACAAAACTGAGAGGAATACACTATTGCTCTTGGGGTCCAGGGCAAGAAGCAAGGGAATCAAGACTGTCTTAGAGACAGCAAAACAAAATCAAAGTCTGCATTTTCTTCTAATTGGTAATTTGTTAACACTCATTCAGAAATAAAACAACACGGAAACAGGGCATACAGCACTGTCCTCTTGTAAATGTTTAACGTTTTTCCCATAATGCAATCATCTCTGTCATACAGAAACACATAGGAAGAAACGTACGGAAAAACTAGAGTACTTTCATTGTTATTAAAAACACAGAACTTATCCACCGTCAAGCAAGGTCTTGTGGAAAGACTTGTGCCTTCAAAGTGCAATGCTGTAAGAAGAAACTAAAATGCTATGATAAATTTGAACCTAACTCAAGCCAGCACGAGCACGTCAAGTACCTATCGTTTCTGTGGCACTCTGAATGAGCTCCTCTTGTTCCGGCAGAAAATCAGGATCTGTCTCCAGGTCTTGCTGCTCCGCCATTCTCATTTTCTTTTTGGCCAAGTATCTTCCTACTGTGAATCCCAATGCAAGCAAGGATCCGTGCTGTATCTCCGGGCTCTGAGTTTAACCACACAATATCTCTGTCACTCTCACACATGCAAGAATGCACTGAAATAACGGTATGTTTATGACAGTCATTGCTCCAATAAAACATAAGGCCAGAGAACGAAGTGATCATCTGAGGTTCCAGTGAATGCTAACGAACCCAGAGTTTCCACACTCAAGAATTCTGAGGTCAGCTGAGTCTTGATTCACTTCAAGTATTTCCCTAACCCCACACCCACTCCAAGTCTGGATGAAGGGACTCTCCTGCCTCCTCCCCGTAGCACCCATGCTTTCTTCTAGCTTGGAGCACTTACGTAACTACACTACCGTAATTTTCAAGCATAATTTCTCCCTACTGCCAACAAAATAAAACGAGCAGATACGATTTCTAATTGCTAAAACCTCTAAACACAAAATAGAGGGTTGACTGTTTGAAAGCACGTGTTTCCTGAGAGAACAGGCTCGATGACAGGTGGTACTAGATGGGGGTCGACAAAAGGAACTAAGTACTGGGGATCCTCATGTATTCACTCCCCACTGCATTCCTAGCACCTAAACAGCGCCGATCAGACACAAGGCACTCCCAGTGGTTGAATGGACTGAACAAATCAATGTATTCTCGATCTCACCTATTCTTCACAATCATAAAAGTTCCTTTTAGAAATGAGAACACAAAAACTAAAAACATAGCAGATGCTTTTGGAAAGCTCTCCCATCTCCCACAAAAAAGAACGAAGACAAAACGGGTAACATACATGATTGTCTTTTGTGGTCTTTATAAGCTGTTCTATCATTGACTTCAACTCATTCCCCGACACCGTAGATACCACCACAGAGTAAAACAATGCCGCCAGTTCACGCATCTCTTCTTTACTGCTATTCATCAGACTCTGAGTGGCGTAGAAAAACACATATATATATACGTGATACACAATCATCTTCCTACTGACAACATCTGACATTCAAAATTGAAAGAATGATACATTTATTGTTCAATCTGTTGGTATCTGTGAGAAAATAACACAATAAGCTAGGTCTAAATAAAACAAAAGCTGAATTATATACCAATACCTTCTGTGCATTTTCATCAAAAATGCAAGACATAAAACAGAATTAATGCACAGATGATCTAAAACAGAAGTCAATAAATGCTTTCTGTAAAGGGCCAACGAGGCTTTGTAAGCCACATGGTCTGTGCGGCAACAACTCCATTCTGCCACTGTCGGGCAAAGGCAGCCGCAATCGAGAAATGAAGGGGGGTATCTGTGTTCCAATAAAACTTTATGAATACCATAATTCTCACGTCAGAAAATACTATTCATCTTTTGATTTTTTTTCAACCATTTAAAAATGTGAAAACCATTCTTAGCTGGCAGGCCAAACAAAAACAGGAGACAAGGCAGATACGGTACATGGCCAGAGTTCGATGACCCCTCATCTACATGATCAAAAGTCAAAAACTGTGTAATCATTTTACAATCAGCAAATGTTCACAAGGAATAAAAAATCCTTTTTAAACCCGAAGCAATTTCATGAGGCCAGATTTTCCAGAAAAGCACAAAACTCACACCTCTTGGTCTATTACATTCGTGCTTTCACACTAAGAGATAATCTGCACATTTTACCATAATTCAAGCTCCAGCTTCCAAAAAGAACTGTATTATACAGCCCAAGAGGTATAGACACTGTATAAGCCACACCTGTACTAAAAAGAATTTTTCATTGTTTACGTGAAATTCAAATGTAACTGAGAAGCTTGTTTTTTTATTTGCTAAACCTGGCAATGCTTTTGGTGTGACCATGAGACAGGAACGCTCTCCTACATGGCTCGTGGGAGTGCAAACTGGTACCGGAGGATGTGGACTCTCCATCAGAACTGAGAAAGTCTATGTCCTCAATTCCACTTCTGGGGAATCCATCTAAAAAACAGACTTCCTTATATTCAAAATGATGGACCGTTCATTGCTACCGAGTGGAAGCAACCTCAGTGACCATCCGTGAGGTTCTAGAATAAATCATGGCACATTCATACGAAGGGAAAAAGGAAGCTGTTAAAGAGGACACCCTCTAGTTCTACGGAACACCTCCACATTCTAAGGTACACGACAGTGTGAGAAGTTCAAGAACAACTTCGTAATAAAATTATACTATATGTTAACTAGAATTCGAATAAACACTTGAAACAACAATAAAACCGTGAAAACTATGTACCTTTTGTGTAAAAGAAGGAATTATTTTTATTTGTGCGTATATACATAAATAAACTCTAGAAAGTACACCATATAGAAATAAGTGTGACATACATACGTTTGTCAGGTCAGAGAAGAAGGGGCGGGAAGAAGTTGGGAGATTTGGGTAGGTGGGAGACAGTTACAGAAAGGAGACAGTTTACACATTTTTTATTTAAGCTATACACATCTATTTTGTTAACTTCTAAAACAGAAAATATATATTTTTTTCTACTTATATGATTCTCAATTCTTCTCTCACTCTCACCTAGATGGATCATTGAGATACACTGACCTACATGCTTCCCATGGAGTGCTTGATAAAAGAGTTTTCAAAACAACCCAAAGGCAAGAAAGGTCGTAGCAACACAAGTAGGAAGACGAAATTTTATAAGACTAAAGTATAAAATACACAGAATCAAAGAGAAATACACATGCATAGGATGTACCTTTATCCATTCAGTTTTGTCTACAAATTTGGTAGCCAGTTTTTCTGGATACACGGAGACAGCTTCCAACAGACAGTACATGACTGGCAAACCTAAATAAGAAAGAATTCAGAACCATTTTAGCTTCAAGAAAAGTGGTAAACAGGGGCGCCTGGGTGGCGCAGTCGTTAAGCGTCTGCCTTCGGCTCAGGGCGTGATCCTGGCGTTATGGGATCGAGCCCCGCATCAGGCTCCTTCGCTAGGAGCCTGCTTCTTCCTCTCCCACTCCCCCTGCTTGTGTTCCCTCTCTCGCTGGCTATCTCTCTGTCAAATAAATAAATAAAAATAAAATCTTTAAAAAAAAAAAAAAGTGGTAAACACACAGGACTCACAAAATTCCTTTAAAGTATGAGGCTCCTGCTTTAGGAGGCATTGCCCAGTTCTACAAAATAAACCCACTTAAACACAGTATGTGATCCAAACAGCAAACTGACAGGCTAAGTATCTGTAAGAAGATGCCTGTTCTTTACACCCGCTTCCAAAGTAAAAACATTCTGTTTCCGAGAAGCGTAACAGTGTGTGTCAAGGATGAATCAAGTAAGTTTAGAAAAGAAACAGAGACTAATGTGCAGTTACAGTAGTGAAGGGAGAAAATAGTGTTGCTACAAATTCTCAGCTGAGTTTAAGATGAGATTTTTGCATAAGTGCTTTAACATCTGTGCTCCGCAGCACGACCTCCTACCTCCAACACCTGCCAGCAGCTGCTGCAGCAGGCCGATGTAGATCTGAACAGGGTTGGTCTCTCCACTCTTGGAAGAGGAGGAGGAGGATGTCGCCTGGCTGCCTGACATCAAAGTCCGTATGTAGCGCCCAATGGCGGGGGCGTGGTCCTGCATATCAGCCAAACTCTGGGACGTGGGCACCACTCCCGCACTGTGCGCGAGGCACATGCGCAAGTACAGGACTATCTACAAGCAGAAGGAAGAAGAGCACCAGACAAGCTCCTCAAGAAATCGGTGTGGGAGGGTACTCTTCAAAATGACACTTTCCCATTTTCATTCCCCCACCCTCCTTCAGAAAGCTATTCAACAATCCTCAGGAAAGCTGGAAAACATGACTCAGTATGTTCACTGCAATTACCATAATGGAGCACAATTTACATAACAAGCTTTTATAAATCTAAAGTGTTTTTAGTGGAGTTTAATGCAGTTAAAATGCAAACTCAACTTTTAAAGTCTAAACAATTACAGAAGCGCCTGGGTGGTGCAGCCAGTTAAGCCTCCAACTCGTGATTCCGGCTCAGGTCGTGATTTCATGGATCATAAGACTGAGCCCCGCAACTGGCTCCACGTTCATCGGGGAGTCTGCTTGAGATTCTCGCCCTCTGCCCCTCCCCCACTCTCACACTCGTGTGTGCGCTCTCGCACTCTCTCTCTAATAAGTAATCTTTTTAAAAATTAAAAGAAAAAGTCCAAACAATAATAATAAAAATTGTTATTTTTTTTAAAGGGGGGGTGAAGGGGAAGGGAAAGTGAGCAGAAACCTGGGGCAAATCATCTATTCCTGTGGAACTCCAGCTGTATTTAATCTCCACCAACTAAGAATTTGAGAAAATGGGTTCAAATTGTAAGAGTAGAGACAACACCATAAAAACCTCTGATATAAGCTGGCTACCAAGGAGTCCTCCTGAAGCTCTTCCCTTGACTGCTAAAAATGGCAGCAATTCCACTGTGAGCATTCTTACTCACTCTGAACAAGATTACCTCTTGTCATTTAATTAGCGCAAGTCAATGACCTAAACAACAGATAATCCAAACAGCCTCAACACAGCGTTGGCTTTAAAATTCAAATCTAATTTGCTGTAAAATCACAATAGTAGTCAATGCAGAGCACCCAATTCTTCCACAAAGAGAATCTCACTGAGATAAATATATTTATAGACTCCACTACAAACTAAAATAATACCAATTACCCAACACTGTTTTTCTAATAAACAATCTGGTGAAGGACAATGACATCACAACATGGGTTTATCTAGAACACAAAAAAATTCAGACATCTCTTTGGGTGTGACATTATCTTTTAGAATATTCAGAGAGAGCAAAATGGAAATAGGTCCAAGTCCTACCTCTCCAAAGGCTGCTGGGTTAAATGGAAGGACAGTGGTCCCAGTCATGTACTTAGCTGGAGTTTTCATTCGATGGGAAGCCTAATAAAAATAGGCCAAAAACAAACACAATTACTAAAACATGGAGCACGTGTGCCCTTCCTCAAGTCAAAAATAACTGTATTTCCAACTACATTATTGTCTGCTACTGTTTTTTTCTAATCAAAGCATTTTTCCATCAATCATGCTGATTGCACATGTCCCTCAAACCCTAAATGACAGGTGTGGTGCCTTTTCTTCTTCCTGTTTTTACCAGCTTATTTAAAAAGAATAAACCTGCTCAGGGCACCTGGTTGGCTCAGTCAGTTGAGCATCCGACTCTTGGTTTCGGCCCAGGTCATGATCTCTGGATAGTGACATATTGAGCCATGCATCAGGCTCTGTGCTCAGCGGGGAGTCTGCTTAAGATTCTCTCCCTCTCCCCTTTACCCCCTGCGGGCGCGTGCATGCACTCTTTCTCTCAAATAAATAAATAAATTTAAAAAAAAAAAAGAAGAAGAAGGAGGAGGAGGAGGAGAAGAAAAAACAACCTACTCTAGGCATCTACAAACACCGTCACCTCAGGCCTCTGCAGGCCAGTTATTTTCATTACTAATGGAGGCAGGAGGAAAAGATGAGTACAAAAGCATCTTCTGACCACAAATATGACTGTGCCTCAGAGAAAAAAATCATGGCTACTTAGTCCTGACCTCCAACTCCCTTAAGATGTCTATCTAAATAAATGGCTAGGACCACCAGCATACTCAAAGAAACACTGACGTGAAAAGTGGCACAGGATCAGGACTGGGGGTCAGGACAGCCAATACTCTGTCCGATCCACCAGCAGAGAGAACTGCGCACACACAGGAGACTTGCAAAAGCAGACGTGATGTTCTCTTATGATCACAATGGAAAAAATCTGAACTGTTCCCTGAAGCATTCTTAAATTAACAGCTTCTAAATAATATCCTTAAAAATAAAAAATTTTTCTAAAAAGGATATTTTTAAGCATATTTTTAAGCATGTCATACCAAAGAGAAAATTTTTAAACCCAGCCAAAATGTTGAAGGGCATTAAAGGAATTTAAGTAATTCAGACTGGGGCAAAACAGATCGATTTCGAGAATTACATTTTCCTCTTTTGCATTTTTCTTCCTCATCGTAAATATTAACATTGTTAGAAACCTTACTACTATTCAACATTTAGTGCTAACATTTTAAATGTGTCACCTAAAAAAATACATGTTTATTTTCATGATTCACTGTAAGACCAAACTATCTGAAGTGAAATGCCATACCTTTTCTTGGATATAATACACCATTTCCGGGAAAGAAGGCATCTGCTTAGAAGCACTTTCTTTTCTGTTTCTACCAGGAAGACACCTTAATACTCGCTGTGCTTCTCCATGAACTTCTTCCCGTCTTAGAGAAACACAAATAAGAATAAAAAATAAATGGCAATAACAGCAGAATGATCATTTGATGATTACGAACAGCCATTTTATTTGACAACTGGGGATCTGAGAAAATGTCTTAAATATATTCTTGTCTATCTAAGCAAAGAGTCATAAAATACATTGTAAGAAACTACTTCTTTTTTGGAAATTTCTTGAGATTTGAAGAGTTACTTGGCTTGCATCTTTAAAGTTTACCCACAGAAAACAAACAAGATAGGGTATAACAACAGGTCTCTATCATATCAAGGGCTGTATTTTTAACTCTTTAATGAATTGCTTCTAAATTCCATAGAGCAACACTGAAAACAATATAAATTTTAGTAATTTTCAAATAATTTAAAATGAACCCAAATTCAAATTAACGCCTTTTGAAACTTACGGATCTCCTGCAGCTAGTAAGAGCAAATATCTGGAAGGTATATGATCTGAGGGAAACACCGTGCTAGCAAATTTCACAGCCACCTGTCGAACTTGAACTTCAGGCTATTTGACACATAAATACATGCACACACAAACACATACAGATTTTAAAGAAAAAGAAGAAGAAGAATCCAATTACCAACAGCTCATTCCAGTCAAGATAAGTCATCTTATTGTAAACAATCAAAAATGAAGTTATTTTAATAAGTATGTCTAAGTAAATAAAATTAAGACAAATCATTTGTTGAAAATCTTCAATCAAGTTGTTTAAAAGTCTTCTAGACAGTGGCATCACTTAAAAAGTACTTTTAAGAGCTAAAAGGACCCTCTAAGCAAAGCAGGAAGGCCCACCAAGACCAAAGCCAGAGAATGTCCCCATACACGCTCATCTTCCACCCAACTTTGGGACCACAGTCACTGTGAACAGTTTCTGGCCATCATCTCTGCTTCCCCAACTCTCAAACTGTCAGTCACATGAATGAAATTCAGATATTTAGCAGGGAACACAAACAGAGGTTACTTGGAATCTCTGTAAATTTGAAGCAAAATGTCTCCAAGTTTTTCAGATTAGCTCTAGTTAAAATTGACTCCAAAGGAGTTTCAACTACATGACTACATTCAATTCATCTAAACAGAATAATTAACTAATCTACTAATACAAAGTCCAACCAGAGAAGCAGCTGAAGACTCTTTATTCTGAAAAGACTTATTCTCATGTACCTTCCTCGCCCCCCACCCCGCCCCAAGGTCATTCTCCTAGTCCCAAACCTAACACAGTGAGATGAGAGTGATGTTAAGAAATAGATACTGTCCTATCCGTTCAGGTATTCTTGCTCTTTAAGCATTCCTTGAGCTACAATAAAGAGCAATGATGTTAAAGACTAGTTCATATGATTTAGCCTACAGTCTGGTTGCTTTAAATGTAGTCTGAGAAAAGAATATAAATCAGCTTGGGTTTAGTAATATTGTCCCATGATTTGATCTGCGTATGTATAACCAGCGTCTATGTGCATTATACAAGCATCATACATCCTTGTACGATTACCTAGGGAAAGATTTAAGTATTCTATTCTAATGAGCTTCCAAATAAGCCCACGCCTCTTTGTCCACCATATAGGACTATGAACCATGTACACTGGACTCTGTATGACTATGAACCATGTACAAGAGCATCTGACAGTGGAACTCGATATATAATAATGTTCCTGAGTGTACATAATAATCCTGTCATATTTCAATAGAAACCAGATACCTTTTTGAACCCTTAGTAATTCCCTTGATATCAATGTATTAAATATGCCAGCCAAATTTCAGTAAGACAATATATATTTATCATACCAATATTTTTTGACATCATTCCCTCTTCTAATCTCCCTCTTTCTACTCCTAGAAATGGAGGACAAAGAACTGAATAAAGCAAATCCATATTATTTTACATTGTATATTATATATTACATACACATGTGTATATAGATACTCAATTTCTACAAACTCCCATGACAGCCGAATAAAGAGGTCTAGAAGGAAGAAGATGATGCATGATAGTACTGGCTCACTTCCTACAGACTGGATTTTAAGGCATAAAACTTTTCTTTCTTTCCTTCTGCTCCTCCCCCAGGGTTGGCTATAGACCTCCACCCCAAAGGACTGTAGTGTTCAGCTACCGAGTAAGACAAAAAACTTCCAACTTGGAGGACACGACATCAAGAACAGTTTCCCAACATGAAAGGCTTTAAACACAAAACCTCTGAGAACGCCACCACTCCTTCTCCCCTAAAATCAGACGCCCATCATGAAGAATGAAAAATCAATCATAAATCACCGTGCCGGGCGCCTGGATGGCCCAGTCGGTTAAGTGTCTGCCTTTGGCTCAGGTCATGATCCCAGGGTCCTGGGATCGAGCCCCTGTGTGAGGCTCCCTGCTCAGCGGGGGGCCTGCTTCTCCCTCTCCCTCTGCCCCTCCTTCCGCTCGTGTTCTCTCTCTCTCGCAAATAAATAAAATCTTTAAAAATAAATGACTAAATCTCAGTCCAGGTGACAGCAAATATTCTCTTAATTGTCAAGATAGTTAAGGAAAAAAGCAATTCAAATTCTGTTCTTAAAAATGTACAGTTTATGTATCACCAACTATCGCAGTTCACACAGTCGGACCTACCTTTATTAAGTAGGAAGCCACAAGTGCCTCCATGAGAGTTCGCTGTGCTCCTTCCAAAGTACTATAAGCTCCAACCATCATAGATAATGCTTCTTGAATAGCAAGCCGAGTCTCGGGCTCTTCCTATAAATATGATAAAAATAGTGTTTCCCTCTCTGTCGGATTTCCAGGCCAGCATCCACATGAAAAACATAAACTTGCCGGGTGTTTCCCTACCTTACAGAGGGCTTCAAAAAGCTGCTGCACGAGAGCTATATCCTTAGTGAATAAATGGGGCATTCGACTGTAAGAGAATATAAGACCATTATTACGATCATAAATTTCCATGTGGTTAGAAGAAAATGTAACTAAACACAAATTTGCTTGAATTGCATTTTCATCTCTAAATATAATGTCAACATTACCTCCCCAAAGAGCCAAATATTTTTAAAGTAAATATTTAATTCTTCAACTGTCTGATATAAGTAACCCATGATTCAAACACATACTATCCAGATACTGCCTTTACAAGATTCCATGCATTCAGTTAACATTTCTGATTTTTGTGTTTGGGAATAGACAATTGAGACCAAACTGCTATTTAAACTAAAGGTTATCATGTAAGTGCTGTATCAGGTGACCTAGGGTGGCTTTTTTCTGAGCCCCAAAGATCCTTTCCTTGCACAGGCAGAAGAGCAAGCCCTAGTCTACACAGGCCAGTGCAGGACCTGCGCCGTGGCTGGCAGCACCACACAGTGGTGCCAGTCTCCCTGCTCTGAAATATAGGGAAGGAAGAGGAAACCAGGAGGAAGTGGAAGGAGGAAATCATACTATAAGCAGAAGGAAAAAATCCACCTCTGGAAACAGGGTCACCCAGAATCATAATATAGCACTATCAGAAAAGAAACTCAAGAGCTAAACCTTGATGACTGTGATTATAAAGACTAGCGGTAAGCAGCAACAAGAACACTTAAGGTCAATCAAATGTCTCCAGGGTGCAAGAAAAAGTAACCCATTAAGACACAATCCAGTTCAAAAATCTCATTTCAAGACTACCATTTAATATGGAAACATATCTATCTTCAAATGGAATGTCTCACATCATTTTCTTTCTACAAGGAAAACATTCCTAAACAACCATGGCCATTAAATACATTTCCTTTCAAAATCACAACCAATTTATTCTCCATCCATTATTAAATGCCACATAATTTTTCTTAGTTTACCAACAGGGTATCTCTCACTGAAGAAGAGTTTACTCACCTGGAGAGTTTTCCAACAGCTGAATATGCCATTGACAGTAGCTTAGGGTCCTTGAAATTAAGGAAAAAAAAAAAAAAAGAACAAAAAACAGACAAAACAAAAAATACAGTAAACGGCAAAACCTTTTTGCTGCAATTACATGCATTATTTTACTCCTTGTTAAACCTGGTCTCACTCTGCCTAACTACATGATATTAGCATCTGAACAAAACAAACAAAAAAAAGTCCAAACCCAGAATCATCACACTACTAAAAAAGGAAAAACAAAACAAAACTTTGCATCCCCAACTCACTCCAAAAGGAAAATGCAGAGGTCATATATGAAAGGGTTCTCTTAGCTGGTGCTAAGTTCAGGATATTTTTCAACACTATGTAACCTGTAAACACCAAAATTCATCTTCAACACACTGCGAAAACACCTTAATTTATCAGAAAATTCACCACCGGTCGCATAGACCAGGACCCGCCACCTCTCCTGCCAAAACTGCGGTAACCTGGGGAGTAACTACCTAACAATCTGCATGGTAATAAACAGCTTCCCCTCGGATCTGCCACTGTACAAAATGAAAGGGATCAGTCTCAAGTGGATGAGGTTCCCTCCTCAAACAGACAGAATTTTACATTGTTTTATGAAAACCAACAGTCTGATTACTCAACAAAGCAACACCTCTGTGAGTTGAAGTTTATACAATTAGCACAGGACTCACTCCTCCACACCTTGATGGATTCTCCACACTTACGGATTCATCTGTTGGGAAGTCACGCAGGTACCTCCAGGAGGTACAGAGATTAAGGCCCGATGGTTTCTCTGGCCTCTCGAATTTATTTTTAAATATACAGATTCTCCCTAAAAGCCCAAAAGCATTTTTAGTTCTACCAACCATCCCAAGCATCTGACTAGGCCATAAAACTACTCTGAAAGGTCCCCTAGGCCTCAAAAACCACACGAGCACTATTTGACAAAAGACAGGAGAGCCAGGCCGGTTACCACTGCTCCCAAACACGAGTGTAGAGGGATGAACAGCTTTCCACTAATAATAATATCGACTGAAGCGCATTCGGTGTGCTGAATAATTTTTGTGTATAATCTCATTTAATCTTCACAATAATCCAATGAGGGGTATTATTTTCATTTTTCTAATAAAGAACAGAGCTCCGAAGAATTTAAGCAACTCCTCGAAGAACAAAACTAGGATTCAAACTCAATTCCAACTCCAAATGGCAGAGTGTTAGTTACTGTGCTACTGCAAACATGCATTCATGTTTCGTTACGACTTAGTAACATGCTGACTAGAGTCCTTGATATCACTTTCTTTAGCAAATTCACCTGACCTAATGAAGATAGTAAGAGTGACACAGCAAGGACAACAGGATTCAAAAACCTGCATTCCAAAGAATCCTCCTCCCACTTAGCTTAAGGAATCAAAAACTTACTGAATGCATGTTTTTATAGAATTTTGAATTGGTAAAAACTCAGTCCTTAAGAATTAACACTATTTCTAAATATAGGCAAATCCAAATAAATATCCATATGGAAACAAATCATAAAATAAAATGTAATTCTTTCCATTCCATTTTTGCACAGGGCCTAAAAGCAGAATAAAATGCAATTGCTTTAAAAGATGTTATTTAAAGAAGCAATAAGACCCCTCAAAATTCGTACTGTATTTCAAACACTTAATTCCAAAAACAAAAAAGCAAAAGATGGCAGTAATTTCTGAAATTCACACCACTTCAAGTAAAAATGTTAAGAAATGATGGAACAATAGCAAACTGTAACTAACTAAACGAACATGTAGACCAGAAAGGTTGGTAACAGAAAATACTTTAAAATATAAAATGTTAACAGTATTTAAAAGACAAGGCACTTACTTCTTTATATTCATTGATTAGCTTGGTGAGGCCATTCAAAAGCATTGGACCTAATGGTTTAATCTTGATTTCTGGACAACTTTAAAAAAATAGCACACATACACAAAGCAAGATAAGAATCTCATTATTAGCGTATCTTTTCAGATGATGACTTAAAATAGAGACACAACTGAAATAATCTCTTAAAACTTAAATTTTTTTTAAGATGAGCAAACATGGTTACTTTCTGGGTAAGAAAGAAATACTTGAATCATTTGATCACTCCAACAGCTTGAAATTTTACAGTCAAATAGTTCAAAAAACTTACGTTATACAAATGTGATGCACAAACTGCAGCGATAATGTTCTCAATTTTGAATTTGTATTTGTACCAAAAAGTCCGTCATACACCACCTATGAGAAAGGGACAATGTCCAGAACGCCAATTAATAACAGCAATTTGCTATTCTCAGATATTAGTCAGGGTTCAACAGCAGATCTTGTGCACTATCCCTCGTTATTCAAAATTACTGCACCTCTTTTCAATACAGATAATCGTCTTAGCTGACCAACTAAGGAAGCCCGTCATTAGCTCCAATCAGTAGTCTGTGGAAGAGCAAACACACGGTTGATCTTGACAGCCTACAAAACTTGTGGATCCACCACCAGAAAGCAACAGAGTTCACAGTGGGCCCTCAGCCTGCCACTCCGTATCACACAGGGGACGTGAGCAGTAAAGCCACTCTCGTTCCTTAATTACATGTAGTCAGTCATTCTGAACAAATTATAATAAAAGCTTCACGGATAATGTCAAGATTAAAGCATTCTACAAGTGTAGGCAGGATACAGGTGCTCCATATATTGTGCAGTCATGCCTAGGTGGCCAAAGATCACACAGGTGAGGCCTATACAGCATCCAGAAGGTTCAGCTATTAGACAGCAATGTCAAAGAAATCTAAATTCCTCAAATTCCCACTTTCTATGGGACAGTCTTACACTTAGAAGAAAAATCTTCTCACATCGGTTTCTAAAACTACGAGCAGTATTCTGGCCTTACTTAACAATGGCATGTGACTGAACAGCACTGAGCCTCTGCTGGGTAACCAACACTAAGCCAGGGACCGCGAGCTACAAAGAGACAAGCATTGCTCCCAAGGCACTCGATCTGCTTGAAGGATCAAAATGTACATACATTAAAAATGATACAGGACAATATATTGTCACACGCTACCTTATTCAGAAAAGACTTCTAGAAAATTCATCTGATAATGCTATAATATACAAAATAATATGGTAAGATAAAAGAAGCAAAAGAATTAGCCAGAATACTAATGTTTTATTGGAAAAAATAAAATTCATGGTGCACATATTATACGCAAAGAATTATGCTGGGTGCTTTCTTACGTTCGAAATCAAGGTGAGGTAATAGGTGCCTAGCTAAAGCCACTGGTGATCAGGAAAGAAGAGGCTCGTCTGAATGACACCCTGAAGGATGTCTACGATTGACAGGTGGGGAAGAGACAGGGTCAGGCCAATTACGTAGGAGAACAGTAATGCAATCATTAAAAACAGAAACAGAACGAAGAATGTGTGTGAGGGACAATGAGTTTGCCTTTGAATACACCAAGTTTTAGCCAGATTTATTCTGAAAACATATAAATAACTACAAATAAAGTACACACCTACAGGATGTCTATGAATATTTTGTCATAAAATTCTAGCTGCTTATTATGTAATGTAGTGTTACTACAACCGAATTTTCTGAACCAAAATTGTCAAGACACTCTCTGGGAAACAGTGCTTGCAAACACCAATTATAAAACACCAATCATGAAAAAGAAATGAAAGAAGCTCTGTGATAATTTTACGTTTATGGAGACACAGAATACTTTAAAGTTGTCCAATATTAGAGTACCCGACACGGGGAACAGAAGTTTTATCATCGAGGAGAAGGACATAGCTACTTCAACAAAATAAGCCTTAAGAGGGAGAGATGCTAAGACAGAAGTTGAGGTCCACCACACAGAGAGCACCACAGGGAGTGTTCTTACTTTCAGACTGAAAAGGTAGAGTGGCCGGAAGTGGGAGCATTTCAGACGGGAGGTGGCAGACCAGAGTGAATCCTGAAACGTTGAGTAGAGTTACCAAGCTAAAGGGGGAAAGGGAAGGGGGCTCTGCCAGGCAAAGGGAGCATTGTGAGTGGAGACACAGAGCCATGAAAACAGTGTCTTTAAAGAGGAATATCTTTTGTTGGAGCATAAGGTACAGGGTTAGGGGGTGGGGAGACAGGAGACCAGAAGAGAAGTAACTGCTAACTTGTCAGCAGTTACTAGAAACCTGATAACTGAATGAGTACTAGCCACTGTGCTCTCAACTTTCTATGATCTCATTCAGTCTTTGCAACATTGCTACAAGGCAGCTGCTATTATTACACCCATTTTACAGATCAGAAAAAGAATTTTTTAAGAAAAACAGAAAAAAAAAAAAAAGAAAGAAAGAAAAACAGAAAAAACCCTGAGGCTTACCTAGGACCTACAGCAAATAACTAATGACAAAATTTTACTTAAATCTATCTGCTCCCTGAGCTGTCACCACTTGGATAAAAGTAGGAGCTTCTGCAGAGGGACTCACGTCCCACACCAACAGAGTACAATGGTTTCCAACTACAACAAAAACTCCGGTGGCAACAGAGAACACAGACAGTCTTTCAGACAAGAGGAAGGGCAACAAGATAGATTACTGTGATGACCAGAACGAAAAGGGACAGTTCCAATTAACATCAGCATTAGGTGGAGGGAGATGAAGACGTTAAGGAGGCAGAATCAAGAGAATCTGGCCACTGCCATCACGTAGGGGTTCAGTTAAGGATGACGCTTGATAACTGAATGTTTCCACTTAACCCACCACCAGAAACTTGGTTGCCTAAGAAAAACATTGTTGAAGAAAAGCCACCCAGAAAAGCACTAGAGTTTGAAAGGACAGTCACCACACATTTAAGCTGAATGTTAGTTATATACAGTATGTATTCTAGAACAAAAAACGTTTCACCGTGTCTGCAGCGAAACTTGAGACAGAAAAAAAAGATGGAATCTCATTAATCTTGTTACGTACATCAACATACCTCCTGAATATCCATTAACGCAGTTCTTTCTGTAATTAAACAGACATAAAAGTTGTAAACGGGCCATTTTTCTCTCGAAAGAATGAGTTACCTGAATGTTAGCTGGGAACGTTTCTGCAGCTTGTCTAGAACGAAGGAGATGGGGGACAATCTTTAACTTAACCCTTGTACTGACGGGGTCCCTCTTCAGCTCTGGTTTCAGAACTGCTCCCTGTTAAAAATACGTTTAATTATAACTCAGCAGTTCAAAATTACTGCGCACTAAAACAGTCATGAGAGATTATCTACATCAGTGGTCTCTCAAACTTTTGTTTCAAGATTCCTTTACACTCTTACACTACCAAACACTCCAAAGGGCTTCTGCTTATACTGAAATACTATCAATATTTGCTATCAGAAATTAAAACTGAGAAATTTTTAAATATTCACTTAAAATTATAAGTCCATTACACATTTTCAGAAATAACACTTTTTAAGAAAATTAACTATATTTTCCCAAACAAAAAACTGTACTGAGTGGCACGGTTTCACATTTTCTATAAATATCCTAACTGTCCACCTTAATAGAAGCGAGGTGGATTCTTCTATCTTCTTCTGCATTCAATCTGTTGTGATTTACTGTTTCAGTTAAATTACATTTAAAAAAAACTGGCAGTGAGTGGGGTCAAAACAAACAAACAAACAAACCCCAGTTTCATAAAGATATGTGTTTGGAAAAGTGGGGATGATCTTAGCCTTTTCAGGTAACTGTAGATATTCTTTGATACTACAGCAAAACTTAATAAACAATAGTTTTTTTTAACGGCTAGTTGCAATTTGGCTTTGAAACCGTATCACTGAACTTTTGTATACTGTTATACTAAATTCCACTGATCTATGTTGCCCACCGAATGGCCCCCTGACCCTTGTAATGCTTCTGTAATATCACTGGCCATTTGGAAAATACTGGCTCATGATGTAAACATTTCATTATAAAACATTTTTTTAAATCATGTTATTATCACCACCAATCTCATCAGAAAAATCTGCAGGTACTGACAAAATGTCAGGCTCATTGTGATAGATACAAGTTTTCCTAAATTCTAATTTTTGCTTGAAAGTCCAATAAACCACGTGAATTGTTTTCCTTGAAGCCTCATTTCTTCATTTGAGAGAACATATCTGCCAAATACTATCTCAATATCCACAGTTTCCCTGTCTAGAGGTAAAATAATTTTTACTGATTCATCAAAGATATTCTTCGTTGGTTTTGTTTTTTTTTTAAGATTTACTTATTTATTTTAGAGAGAGCAAGAGAGAGCGTGCACGAGCAGGACAGGCAGAGAGAAAGAGAGACAGGATCTGAAGCAGACTCCACGCTGAGCATGGAGCCTGACACGGGGCTCGATCCCATGACCCCAACACCATGACCCAGGCAGAAACCAAGAGTCAGCTGCTCAACTGACTGAACCACCCAAGCGCCTCAAAAAAGATATCCTTAAGTAAAGGTGAGTTTTATTCTCTTTTTTTTTTCTTTTTACCAAGAGTGCTGACAGTTAAGAACATGAGAAGTACGAGTACTGTTTAGTGACACAGTTCTGGTTTGTGCTAGGATCCCAGCAGTTACACCCACCATTGTTTGTGCACCATCAGTGCAAATCTCAACACAGTTAAAGAAAAAAAAAAAATCTCCCTATGACCCGATAAGGGTGCACGAACCACATTCTAAGAACCAAAGATCTAATCCAACCCTTTCATTTTCTCCATGAAGAATATGAGGCCAAGAAAAACTCTATGATTAGCCAAATCTCTCCTCTCCAATACATTTATGTGCAACCATTCAGGACTAGAATCCAGGGGGAGGTTCCCAATTCCCAATTCATTGTTCTTTCTGTCACATCACACTCAATTTAATCTAACTGGAAATAGTATGATGGGGGGGATATTATGATTTTTAAAACAACTCTTTATGGTTTAAAAAGCAAGCAAGCAAACAAATAATCCTTGTATGTCTGGATTTGAACTTGAGAACACTTTTAAACACAGTGAACTGAACAGAACTTAGCTTATTAAGCAAACACCTTACTTGGAGGCTTCAGAAGAACCCATCTACTGTCCTAGATTTTAGACCAGAGGTCAACAAACTGGAGCCAATGGGCCAAATCAGGCCCACCATCTGTCTTGATAAAGCCTCTGAGTTAAGAATAGTGTTTATGTTTTCAAATGATATTTTTAAAACCAAAAGAATAGTATTTCAGAATATGTGAATATAAAATCAAATTCAAATTTCAGTAACCATGAAGTTATACTGGCATCAGCCATGCTCCTTCACGTGCCGCCTACGGCTGCTTTCACGTTAGGGCAGAGCTGAACAGCTGCTGCCTCAGAACCACATGGCCAGCAAAGCCTAAAAAACTGACAGAGAAAGTGTCATCCAGACAGCATATCATCATTATTTAAGTACAGGAATTGAAACCACCAGCTCAAAACAACTAAGTTACCAGGAAATTTTAATCTACCCAGACGACATGGCTTCAAATTAGTATTTCCTATAGTACGGGTTCAGCTTAAATCCAAATAAGTAGGAGAAAAAGTTCAAATATATGGAGTTCTTGTCAACCAAATGCTTTTTTAGGATGTGAGAATAAACCAAAACAACCTACCTCTTTCGTCTTCAGTGGTATATCTCCAAGGTACACCTTGTACATCTTATTAATGATGGCAGGATTATTCCAGTCAATCAAGCTACAGAAGGTTTCAACACAGCTTGTTAAAATCATTTTTTTTGTTCCACTTCAATTATTTCAAAAAACACATAGCCCCAATATTCGTTACCAAAGGAAAATGTCAGAAACAGACAAATGAACTGAGCAACTGACATTGTGGAAGAGAAGGAAAGGGTTTTAGATCAAAGTTCGTTTTTAAACAGAAATACAGTAGGTCACCTATCCCCCCGATTCAACAGCTCATTACATCCACGGCCCAATCTGACACCCACACAAGAAAAATGGACTGCCCTCCACTCTCGGGGCCAGTGGCATGGAGCCGTTCTGACAGAGCAGAGCTACAGACACTTGTTCAAAGAGAACATCACTCTCCTGTTGAACCACCTGGAAACCCAAAAGTGATAAGGGAAGTGACCAAAATATATATATATATATCCTTTAAAGCCCCAACCCTAAGCAGCTGGCAGCCCAGCCCGTTTCTCCGCCACTGCGTCCCTGTGATCCCCAGCCTCCCCCTCTCCCTTCTCTGCCAGCACACGCGTGCGGCCTCGTCACCTAATTCTACACAGCAGTCCCGCTGCCATTCGTCCCTGAGACTTGCTCCTCCCTGGGCCCCACTGTCAGGTGAACGAGAACACGACACTCGTCAGCGCACGGCACCCGGCCTCTGCAGCAGCCCCTCCCGGCCATTCCACACCCCCAGCAACGCTGCAGTCCTGCGGGGCACCCCACCAGTGAGATTTAGCCCTACTATCTCCTCTGTGCCTTCTGACACCGCTTCTGCTTCCGAGCTACGCTCTGTCCGTGCAAACACACTTTCTGATGCTGCTCCCACGGGTTTTCTGACCCAGCTCATCCACCTGCCTCTCCTCAGCCACAATTCGGCCAGCCTCGAAGATGTCCCACCGTTCTGTGTGAGCTTTTATTCACCTACACTCCCCTCAGATGACGGCTGCTAAGTAATCCTCAAGCTCCACCTTCGTTTCCCTTCTATGAACACGGCAGGTGGAGAGATTTCTGACAACACATACACGCTTCAGTAAAACTTAATCGTCAAAACAAACTAAAAGCTAATAAGGAGAATTTTCACTGTTGCTTCTACTTTTCCCCTTGCCATCTTTCTAGTTTTTTGATCCCAGGTTTGTTGTGAAAATTCAGAAATGTACAGAAATGTATAATCTGTATACCATATCCCTCTCTATTCTTTTCAGTAACCACTAACTTTGGTGTACTTTTTCTAGACTTCTTTCTTAGGCACGGAAAACGGGCGGACGGTATAGCAGGTAGGTAGGTAAAGAAACAGATCAAAAGACATGCATCGCTTGAAGAGATACTTCAGGATTCTTCTTTTAACAAAATGGGAAAATATCTACATATTGTTCTCAACTTACTTTTCACCTCTCATTAACAATGTTATACTCTTCTTACGAAAAAATGCGCACTTGTTTTAACAGACAAAACCAAAACGAAACTAGAATACTTCGACACCACATTTATATTTCTAACAATCCAATCCACTATATGGTGTAAAAAATGGGGCCAGCTCAAACACAATGAGAGGTTTTAAAGAAAGATTTTTTTGATACTTCAAAACCAAATAAATTCTTTGAAAGGGATACCAGGAGGATGCAGTTATAAGCAGCATGAAGGAATTTCTGACTTTGGGGAGGAGGGGGATGTGAAAGCACAGCCCAGTCCAGCTTTCTTTTCCCACAGAGTCCAAGGCCTGGCAAGTAACGAGAGTTTTCTGCACTCCGTCAGCGAGAAGCATGACCAGAATTAACTCCAGGACAACATGCTCCTCTCCTGCCCTGGAGCGTACAGTGCTCCCAACGGCCCCACACGTGCAGTGTGCTTATGGACATGCAGCCACACTACCGAAGACACAACGAAGTTATCTTACTTACTCAGTTACACCTACTTCTACCGGAAAAACTACAATATATGCACTCCACTGCCTTTCAGCATGTTATTACATTAAGCATTAAAACAAATGAAGAATATAACTCTTCTATAACTGTGATAGTTTTCAACCAAGTAACTTCAATTTCTTGTGTTGTTTTTCAGTCTCCCCTCATCTCCTGTTTTAAATCAGG
Source organism: Ursus maritimus (assembly GCF_017311325.1). Taxonomy (NCBI): domain Eukaryota; kingdom Metazoa; phylum Chordata; class Mammalia; order Carnivora; family Ursidae; genus Ursus; species Ursus maritimus. The sequence continues at coordinate 38,807,301 of NW_024424119.1, forward strand.
ACACATATTATTTTGTGTTCTGTTGTATTCACTTGCCATTACTTGGGCACAATTTACATGTTGCTTTATTACTTTCAAAATTATTTTGGCAGATATATATATAATATTCCATACAGAGACACAGAGTTAATTCACTAAACTATTTCCCTATAGTGGAAATTTGAATTTGTTTCCATTTTTCTTAAAATTACAGGAAATGGTATAATGAGCAAATCTATAACATTCTTCTAAATATAATCTTTTTCTTTTGAATGACTCTCTTAGGATAAATTCCCAGAAGATTTACATAAAAGATTATCAATATTTTTATGATTCATTACATACTGCAAAGTGCTTTCCAAAAATTATTTCAGTTTATAATGCCAATCAACGGAATATAAAAACAGCAGTTTCAACAGAAACTTAAATAGAGTTTCAACTGTTACACAATTTTATTTACCAATGGGTACAAACTGGTACACTAGTGTTTCATTTTGCATTGATTTGATTTCTCACACGAAATATTTTCTCTGAACCTATTACTAGTTGTATTTCCTCCTGTGTGAATTAAGATCTATTCAGCATTTCTTTTCATGGGACCTGTTTTTTACTGTATTAATCATAACACCAACATATCTTTTATTAAAAGCAATCTCAAATGGTTTGACACAGAGGAAGAATCAAAAGTGAGTAACTTCTGGGTTGTGACATTCTTCTTAACACCAGTTCTTTAAGTCCATTTACCTAGCTGACAAAGGTCTCACTTCTTACGGTAACTCTAATCCATTACAGTGTTAAACTGCTTTTCTGAACAGCTTTTCTCCTGTCTTATACTGAATCCTGCTCCTAAGGAAATTGTCTTTATTACAAATTAGGTATATTTCATAATCTCATAAATTGAATGTCTCATTACAGAAAATTCTGAAAGAATAAATATGTACTGAGTGAGCTTTGACAAATATGGCCTCTTTTCATTTTTTAAAGATGAAAAGTAAAGGATTTTACCTTTGCTTGCTTTTCAATTCTAGGTCCGCCGCTGTCGCTACACTGTGGCGTGTGTCACTAGAAGCAATCACCAGATGGAGAACAGCCTCGAGTTCGGGCACCTGCTCAGCTTCGATGAATTTCACTATACCCAACTTGCACTGCAGAGAAGCGAAGGGAGGGAAAAACAGCAATTAGAGAAACAAATACCACCAACCAAAAATTAATAGTAGTAACAACAGCAGCTGCTCCTGTTTAGGCTTACAATGTGCAAGGGAACTGTATATAATATATACTCATGACTTCACTTAACCCTCACAATCTAGGACATAAGTAATATTATACCCATTTTTCTGATGAGGAAACCAAGGCGAGGCTTAAGAGATTAAAATATATAGTAAGTGATGAAAAGATTCAAACCCAGGTTTCTCCAACTCGAAGACCATTATGATACACAGCCTTCCTACTGAGGATACAGCCTTTCTAGAATGATAAAGCCTTGAACTGAAGTCCAAATTTGGAGCCTGCAGGTAAGACAGTGGTACATTATGAATAGAGGGCTCCATGGATTGTCGACAGTTCAAGAAGAACTAAACCACATTCCATAGAGTTCCACTCTATTGTTAACATATTCATTCTGTCCTCAATATTCTTACAGACTGAAAACAATAGGATTTCAAACACACTCTAGTCAAGGCAAGTGAAATTTTAACCAAACAGTATTCAATCTAATTGAATGGCTAAAATGAAACACAGACTGAAGAGGGATTCTAATTAGAACTTCATGCAATGTGAAGGACCTATGAATTTCACAACAAAGAACTCCATTTAGGACAAATATACTCGAGAACTATCTTTACCTTTAAAATCAGTTACACAATAGTTCTTATGTATATGAATCAAGATTCTGAGAGGGTTTCTAATTACTAAATAATAACAGATGCAATTTAAAAAGGTATATAAACAGATCATAAAATGCTTGCCTTCCCTCTCCTTGTTCAACACAACTTAACTTGTGGCAAGAGCTACAAGAGAAAAGACTCAACCATTTACTTAAGCCACAGAAGAACAGTTATGGAAACTAACTACACAAAGATATAAACAAAAAAATGTGCAAAGAGAACAGAAAACAATACTAATGTCCATTAATAGGAGACTAGTTAAAATCTTATGTGGTTTACACATAATTTTACATAAACATTTAAAAGGATGACTTTAAAAAAAGCCTTATATACTGTTAAATGAAAAAAGCATACCACAAATACTGTATTATATGTAAATGTATGTAAATGTAATATGTAAAAATGTATTGCATAAAACTGTATTTATATATATACACATACAAACACACATACATAGAGCAGGTTGTCGACGAATGACAAACTAGGGCGGCAAGATTCCAGGTAATTTTTAACTTCTCTTTATAATGTTCTGTACTACTTGAATCTTTATATTATCATAACTTTATCATTAGAAAAAATAAAAACCATTTTTATTTAAATAAAAGCAAAATTTTATTTCATCCTTGAAACTAAATGGTTCATTTAGATTCACTAGATGATAAAACTGACAAAAAAACATGGAGAGGCCCTTAAAAATTAGCAAATAATTACCAACAGGAGATTACAACTTAATGTTAACGATTATTCTCCAGCACCTGGAGCTTGAGCCCTCAGAGAGGCCTAGATTCAAAGCCTAGTACTAGAAGGGAGACCAGGGTACATCTCAAAACCTCAGTTCCTTTTACAAAATGGAACAATTGCTCCACCTCCTCGGGCTGCTGTGAGGATTAAAGGAGACCAGGTATTCAAAGTGCTCATTGCACTTTGGCACCTGGCACATTGCTCACACCCAGAAGAGAGGCTGATACCGCTATTTACCTTGCTTTCTTACTTACACCATGGTTTGAGGAGGGGAAAAAAGATCTACAAGACATGACGTAAATCTAATCAAACATAACCCTCGCTGAACAAATCACTCTATAAATTTGCGGGTAGAAACAATGCCCCACTTGCCTTTTGCCCTCTCCTGGGGAACACTGTTTTTTGATCAGTGGTCACTTATATTCCCAAAAAGAAAAGGCATCACATCATTTAGACCTCCATGGAGAGAGAAGGGAAGGATTGGAAGACTAACCCATGTTGCTTGAATTCCAAAATAATTACATACTGATCTCATCTGTTCTTCCCTGAGGTGCCTGATGACACAGACACAGTGAGACAACTTCTCTGGAGAGCACCAGTCTTTTTAAAAAGCTGCTCAGAGAACATCTGTGCCCTGTTTAAATCCAGAATAAAATGCTTAATGCCAATTTTTAAATTCCCAGCAAGAAATATAAAAGGCAGTCATGCTTTTCCCCCATATCGTCACATGTGAGTAACAGGAGTTCCTCACTTTACACAACATGTACAGCCCTAAAAAGCGGAATAAACTGAGATAAATTGTATCTTAACTGCACCAAAACAGCGAGATGATTATTAAACCTACACTCAAAAGCTAAAGTGAAAGATGTTAATCACACTGTGTTTCTAAGCGGGCTGGATTTTACCCTCGAACTGTGGACGCAGTGAAGAGCACTGCCCACTCCTCCCTTTCCCTGAGGCTTTAACAACCACCACGATGAGGAGCGCACATTACGTCAGTCGGTCGTTGCAGAGCTACTGCACTAGCAAGACGGAACACACGAGAACCACGGGAGACGCGGCCAGCCTGCTGGGGAGCGGCCATCATGCACACACAGTGATACCTGTTCCAACTGTTCAGGTGTCCACGGGTTATCACCAATAACTCGCTTAGCTGCATAAAAACTCATTCCTGGGGGAGGCTGGGGTATTCCAGAACCTCCCCCACTACTGGAAGAAGAACCCTGTCCTGAAGATGAATTTTGGCGACTCTGGGATTCATTTAACACATATCTGAAAAGGAAAGAGAAATTTAACCTCCCTATTAAAACACATTCATAAACACATACATGCACATTTAACACATTCAGTTATATATTTTTCTGAGAGATTTGTTCCAGAATACTTGAAATTAAAATTTTATCATAAAGAAAAATTCTGAAGATATCTAAAAAAGGGTATTTACATCTTTAGCAAATTAACCATGAGAGTCCATCTGTTCAGCTTAGTTACAAATGAACTATTACGGTTACCAACAATGAATATAAATATTTTGCTCTCAATCTATAAATAACTATTTAAGAGCCACTATGGACCTATTACATCTTGAGTTTTGGGTTGACAAATACGGAGAAAGATTAGTTGATTGTAAGACGGGTTAAAAAAAAAAAAAAACATGACATTATTCTATATCCAAAGCATAGAACATTTTTACAGTCATTCCCATTTCTGTCAAGTTGCAATTCACCTTTAATTCTCCCTATATCCCTGCATTAGAAAACCCACTGAAACCTCCAAACCACTTACCACATAAGTACATAATGCCCCAAAAAGGAAAACAAAATTCAAAAGCACCCAAAGACGAAAAGTCATAACAACTAGCTTTTCCCATTGTATTTTCAAAGTCCTTTGTAGCTACTTATTTATTAATTTCCCATCCTATTTTCATTTTTAGCTTCTATAGATTAAAAATAAGATTTCTGGTTAATTTGTTTTGATCCAGTTAACTTGGTATTTCTCATCTACAAAATGAAAATTTTGAAAAAAATTTAATTCAAGTCCCTTCAAACTCTAAAATTCTATGCTGATGAATTATCAGACTAGATACTAAAATGAAATACCCATTATAATAAAAATTAACAATAACACTTAGATCCTGATGGTATAGTAAATTATTTCACATTACTAATATGCTATATCCATTCAATCTTAAATCCGTCTATTAAAAAAAAACCTATTAAGAAATCACTTTAATATTTTTATAAAAATAAGGCCAATTCCCACTGGTAAGAAAAACTGGACTGAGTACATTTTGTGCCAAAGTTAAATTTGGATTTGGTAAGAAAAACTGGATTGAGGACGTTATGTGCCTAAGTTAAATTTGGATTTCAAAGTTTATTTACCAAAGCCATCATCACCTGCCAATTCTGGCTGCCTCCTGATTTAACAACTATAAAAAGGAGGTTTTCATTTATTTCTAAGTTAAAGCAAGCCTGGTGGCAGTAAGTAAATGAATCAGTAATTACTGAACAGCTAACATTATGCAAAACACTATCCTAAGCACAAGAAAGAAGAATACGAGGAGGTGTAAGATTGAGTCTCTGCCATCTGGAGCAGGTTGAGATAATAACACACGTATGACAGCATTTGACATATTATCACATGACAAAGAAACCACCGAGAAATAAGAAATGATAGGACACATACTAGAAGTGAATAGATAGAGGTGGTGGAAGCATTTCAAGGTCTGGAAAATAAAGCCACCAAACTAGAGGGGTAGGAGGGGAGCAAACTAGAAAGGAAAGAAGTTGTACAGCGTGAACCCTCTTGTGTCTGGATGGGGGGACAGAGGATAGGAGGCTCCACATGCTAAGCTTATAGTACATATTACACTTTTGATAGGGAAGAAACATAATGAAAGCAGCATTTTAGAGAAATATCTCTGGCAGCAAGACAACCTAGAAAATAAGTAGCCTAGAAGCAGATCACAACCTGGGCCACTGTGCAAGGGACCAGAGCTAGATAAAACAGCTCTTGACTCCAAGGAGTCCCCAATCTATTAGGGAAGATGACAGGTCAGCAGTATGATAAAAACACAAAGTGGCAATACAGCTGGATGGTTAGTGTAATAAGGACCCGGAATAGTGTCCTCTGCCAGGGCAAGAAATTTAGTCAGAGACACACACAGCTGACATCTAAGCTAGTTTGAGATGCTTTTTCAAAGCAGCTGCTTTGGCTGTTGTTTTCTTTCTTTCTTCCCTTCTTTTCTGATGGGCAGGCATTCTAAGCAGAGAGAACTGTATTCTCTTAAAACATGAAAGGCAAGGACGTAAGAGCACATGAACTGCATGAGCCTATGTAACGACTGGAAAATAATACCCCAAGGATTTTAAGGGTGATCTGGGTTTTAAAAATCAGGGATCCCTGGGGCACCTGGGTGGCTCGGTCGGTTAAGCAGCCAACTCTTGATTTCGGCTCTGGACATGATCTCAGGGTCATGAGCTCAAGCTCCCCACCCCCACCCCACAGAGGAGTCTGTCCTTCTGCCCTCTCTCTGCCCCTCTTCCCACTCAAGCACAAGTGGGTACTCACTCTATCAAATAAATAAATAATCTTTACAAAAATAAAAAAATAAAATAAATAAAAATCAGGGATACCCCTGGCAGTGTAGAGTTTTGGAGAGGAACAGCGGGTGAGAAAATCGTGACGAGAGCTGAGCAGATGAAACCAGCCCGCAGCGGGCAGCAGGGAGAGTGGTTCCGGGACGCGACAGGGAGCAGAGGGGGGGTATTATGGGACTGGTATTAGCTACAAGGAAAAGGAGAGCTGGAGGCAATTTATAACTGTACACCAACATGGCCAAGAGAATCATCCAGCACGGACAGCAATTAAAGAAAAGGAACTATTTTTATGGGGAAAGACTGATTTCAGCTGGGACAGGCTGAGTCTGAAACCTAAGAGCAGCTCCACACCTGTAAGGTCAAGAGGCAGTGGGGCTGGGGTTTAGAAGAGGTCAGGGCTACAGCAGAAATGAAAATCTGAGACATATCCATTTTCAAGTGAAAGCTGAATCATTTAAAATAGTATTTAACCCCACACAGTGAAAGCAGTCAATAACAAGGTCGTTGGGTTTTTATTTTTGAACCTACCCATAAGGCATCAGAAGGACATCTAGCATGAAGTCCAAAAGCAGCTGCACAGTCTTTGGTTTCTCAGCAAGATTAAACGGAGAAGCTGATTTTGATGATTCAACAGGGTATTTCATGTGAAAAAGGGTTGGTATTAAAAGATGCATTAAGCTGAAAAAACAATTACATTTATTGCAACTACTTTAAAAATAAGGTTTTTATACATGCAAATAACAGACAAAACAAAAATCACATAACAAAAAGTGGCAGGTGTAGCAAGGGCCATGCACTTTCAAAACCACCAATTTACAAAGTCCTAATCTAGGAACTGGCCTAGCTTTCTTTGTTATTGAAAACCCAGTATAGTGAGTGATGACTGCCATTTATAGCCAATCTGGCTCATCACCAAAAACACCGGGGGAAAAAATGTACATAATATGCCCTCAGCATCAGTATCTGACGTTACCAAAGCGATTTTCTATTAAACTTCAGGTATACTTCAACTTATCACATGTTCTTTCGATAATTTTTTTCTTTTCCACGATTAAGATAAAGTTATTCTAAAGCTAAAGAAACTAATAACCGATCATGTTAATATTTTGAATACAAAAATTTCCAATGGGTGAACTTATGTAACACAGCTTTAGTAACTGCTTCTTTCATTACACTGAAAACTTCAAAGAGTGCTTCTACTGTTTATTAATTTTATTTGTAAAGATCCATACTATAGTCTCTCTTTTAGAAATACACGTGCTCTAAAAAACCAAAGTAAAACCTTCATTTAGGTCCACCTTCCCTCCACAGCTCCCACACTCTTCCTGATGCCGCTCACCACGACCAGGCTACGCTACGCAACTTTGAGCCAAATCCGAAACTAAGGGTATTATCCAAACCTTTTCACCCTTTCAATGCCCATGTGAAAATACAAACAAGCGATCTGTTCCTTAAGAAAACTGCTCTACAACTTCCTACCCTCCAAGACAGAAACGTTTTTGATGAAAAGCACTTTGTAACTAACCTGTGCAATCACATGAAATTAGTCTCTTCAAAATAACTGACAAAATAAATGCATCTAGACTGAGAAACACGCTGCTAGTTCTGCACACCTTCCAGCATGCTCGCATCACGAAACCTGATAATCACCAAAACAGTAACACTGAGGTAACACAGAAAATTCAATCATTTGTCAGCCGAAAGAGCTCAAGCCTTCGCATTAGCCTAAAACCAAACGTGTGACTCTACGTTTGCAAGGTAGCTGCTGACGCACGCAGGTGGGAGAGAAGGGAATCGGGGACCCCATACCTGTCCTGCTGTGGCTGAGGCTTCCCTTCCATGGCAGTAAGAAGCGTAGGGGCCAGTTCACACTGTTTGTCCACTGGCAGGCGAGGGTAGCCCATCTTAACATAAATTATAGTAAAATTCTAACACAACGGGAGAAAAGCAAGTGAGCGTGAAGGAAATACTCCAGGATTTCAATGCAAACACACAGTTGATAACTTAGGGAGTTATGTTATATCCAAGAAATCACATTCTCTCTCCATATGCTTATCACCTGTGTATGACAGCTTGATCAACGATATCTCAGGAAGAATTCCAGCCCTACTTACTCAAAACGCTTGCTTTAAGATGGGCTTCATGTGAGAGCGCATGACCTAATCTAAAGCACTCATGCACTCATGCATACATGTATCAAACGTCATGTCTTTTCACTTTAAATACACACAAATTTATCTATCAATTATGCCTCAAGAGAGTTGGGGGGGCGGATAAAACATGCAGATATGCAATTTTCGCTGAAAAGAAAAAGTCACCATTTGGCCTGTCTGAAGCTCCATACTACACGTTAGCATCAGAGCTCTCAGCTTGTTGCACTAAGCCTTTCAAGCGAAGAGGGGAGCACCTGTGAGATCCTAGGCTGCCGCTCCCCAACTGGTTAGTCACTCCAGCCACCCTGGTACGTGGCAGCACTCCGGTTCCTCATTCTGCTAACTGACCAGTGGATGACGAGCCAAGGGAAACGGAGTGCTGGGGGTATTCTTCTATCCCTAGAATCCGTATGAATGCTTCATTTTAAGCAAATTCAAATGAGTATCTGGATCTATGCGTAAGATAAAGATTTGCTTTTCTAACGGATTCTTCACTTTAGAATAGGCTTCATAAGGTTATTCTTTGGAAGACATTCTACTTGGCAGTTTTATCGGCACACAGTGTTTCTATTTGCTTGAACATTCAAGAGATTCAGCCTCAATGCTAGGAACAACAGGGCCACAAAACGATCGTCTGACATCACACGGCGTCCACGTTTTTATATATCTACGTTTCATGAAGATGACAATTTAATAGGAACATTTCTTACCAGGCTCAGTATTCTACTTTTAAAAAGGATACCTTTCTGAATGTATCAGAAACGGACAGTTTTTTAAAATTCAGCTTCCTATCCTTGCCATTTGCCCTTTCTTCTTCTTCTATTATTGCTTATTCATGCCTATGCTGCATAACCCTTTCTTCTCTCTGTTCAGACTGGCCTCGTACAACCTTTTACCAAAGATCAAATCACTCACTGCTTTATCTATCAGCAAACCTGAGTGGTCATTTCACCAGCCTTCCTTTTGCCCAATGTAAACGACCACGCCTTATCCTGCTCCTACCACTTCAGGGGAAAAACTGTGTGTCATTTGAAGAAAAACATCTCCTGTTTCATTTAGAATTAGTCTGAGGTACAATTCTAAACTTGCCCATATACTGATAACATCTACTAAATGTCAGGAGAGAAAACTCACTCTAAGTCAGAAATATTCCAAGAGAACACTCACTGTGACAAAGGAAACTGCAGCAGGGTCCTGGTATTGAACCAATAGTGTTTCTACCGGGAGCTGTATTTTGGGGCGGCTTTTTATACGCTTATTCAGGTGGACCAGCAGTTCCATCACCTAAGACACAGAAAGATACAAACTGAAATTATTGATACCTTTAAAACAAATGCACTTCTCAACCGTTACTTAATTTGATGAATAGCAGCTACTTTGTTCTTTTCAAGGACATAAATGTGACATCCCAGAAAAGGAATTTACAATATCAGCGTCTTGTTCCAAAATGCTGTGTCCCCAAAGCTGGGATCCCATAGGAGTCTATACTGAGGCACAGCCCCCCAGAACCTCTGTGACTGAATGGCTGCAACACACCATGCCACGAACGAATGTCTGTGTCTCCCCCAGACGCATCTGTTGAAGCCCTAATCCCCAGCTGATGGTTTTAGGAGGTACTCGGGTTTCGCTAATGTCATGGGGGTGGAGCCCTCACGACAAGACTGGTGTCTTAATAAGGGGATGAAGGGATCAGAGTCCTGTCTCTCTTCCCCTCATGAGGATGCAGCAGGGAGGCTGCCCTCTGTCAACCAGGAAGGTCCCTCCATGAGGAACCAGACGTGCTGGCACCCTGACCTCAGACTCCCAGCCTCCGGAACGGTGAGAAATAAAGTGTTGTTTAAATCACCCAGTCTGTGGCCTTCTGTTACAGCAGCCCAAATGGACTAAGACACACTGTGAACATGACAACACGAGAAAGAGACAAGATACTGTGGGTTTCCAGAAAAGACAGACTCTGCCAGATCAAGGAGGACTTACGGAGGAAGTGACAGAACACGGAAATCCTGACAAGCAGATGAAGTTCCAAGCAGAGAATCAGTTAGAAGAAGGAACGAAGTCTAAAAGAATGTAACATATTGCATGTGACTGACGCACAGAGTGATAAGAGATAAAAGCAGAGCCCAGATTATAAAAGGACTCAGGTAAAATGCTGGAGAATTTTTACTTTATTCTGAAGATCATCTGATTCTACTAAAGCGCTTTAAGTAGTAACAAGCTTCCTCTCCTTCAAGTGGGAAAAGAGAGAAGAGAGACCTGCAAGTCAATAATTCCTGTGGGTGGAAATCAAAATCCAGAGGCTTATGTCAAATGGCCCCGATCTTACTCTAAGAGTGAGATTATCTTGCTACGAGAGAAGTAAGAAACCGAGCATTGAAAAATAACATTTTATGGGTGCCCGGGTGGCTTAGTCGGATAAGCTTCTGCCTTCGGCTTGCATCGTGATCCCGAGGGTCCTGGGATCGAGCCCCACGTCGGGCTCCCTGCTCAGGGGGGAGCCTGCTTCTCCCTCTCCCTCTGACCCTCCTCCTTGCTTGTGCTCACTCTATCTCAAATAAATAAATAAAATATTTAAAAACAAAAAAAAAAGGAAAGAAAAGAAAGAAAGAAAAGAAAAATAACATTTTAGAAAGCCTCACCTGAGAAAAGGATTTAAGGTATCTGTTCCAGAGGGCCAGGCCTACACTATTCTCCATCATTTCTGAAATGCGTGCTCTAGCCTCAAAGCAAGTATTAAAGAGAGTTATAGTGGGGCACCTGGGTGGTTCAGTCAGTTAAGTGTCTGACTCTTGATTTTGGCTCAGGTCATGATCTCAGGGTGGTGGGATCGAGCCCCATGTGGGGCTCTGTGCTCCGCAGGAAGTCTGCTTGCCCCTTTCCTTTTGCCCCTCCCCCTACTCGTGTGGGTGCTCGGGCACACTCGCGCTCTCTCTCTCTCCCTCTTAAATACATCTTTACAAAAATAGTTGTAAAATAAAAAATGAATAAAATAAAAAAATGAATCATTGAACACTACATTAAAAACTAATGATGTACTCTATGTTGGCTAACTGAACATAATAATAAAAAAAAAATTCTGCACCTGAAAATAATACTACGCTGTATGTTAACTAACTGGAATGTAAATAAAAACTTGAAAAATTAAAAATAAATAAATAAAATAAAATCTTTTTTAAAAAATCTTGATGTGATAGTTACCCAACTTTTGGTGACAGTATTTTCCAGAATCCTAAAACAGGAGCTGTATGGTATCTTGCTTTTTTAAAAAATTATTTTGCTTAATAATTGGCAACAACAAAAGTTCAAATGAATCCAGAGCAATAATGAAATGTGAATTTTAAGAACAACAAATCTATAATCTAAGTCTGTTTAATGAATAATAATGAAACACGTGACATTAATCAGTTTCTGTACAGAACACACTTCTGCATAGCCCTTTGCATTTCCTATCTGATTCTCACAACAACCAGAGAGATGGTACTATCACTCCCATTTCACAGGTGAGGAAGCGGAGGCTCCGGGGACTGAAGTAACTTGTCCAAGACACTGAGCCACCGGGTGGCATAGTAAAGGTCTGACTCCAGAGCCCATCCTTTTAACCTTTCCAACACTGACAGTCGAGCTCAATTCATCCGAAGTGTCTGTCACCGTGAGACAACCTTGGAGCCACTGATACCTTACCGAGTCCTAGAAACTTGCATTACCACACATACTCATCTCAACTTCCTAGCTGTCCAGACCTAAGACACAGCTGACTGACAGGGAAAAGAATCAGGAGGAACCAGGCTCAGAAAACAGCCCTGTTCTGACAATCGAATCTAGGCTGAGTCCTGGAAGGACTCTACGGGAAGTCATTATTAGTGACAGACAATCATGCCCACAATCACACTTTCTTTTTATGATAATTTTTTTACTTTAAATAAATTAATGACTTAATTTTCTTTTAACAATATTAGCATATTAAATATTGATTAATTTCTTTTTTTTTAAGATTTATTTATTTATTTATTTGACAGAGAGAGACAGCCAGTGAGAGAGGGAACACAAGCAGGGGAAGTGGGAGAGGAAGAAGCAGGCTCCTAGCGGTGGAGCCTGATGTGGGGCTCGATCCCGGAACGCCGGGATCACACCCTAAGCCGAAGGCAGATGCTTAACGACTGTGCCACCCAGGCGCCCCTAAATATTGATTAATTTCTTAAGTTTGGTTATCCACTATCAGAAATCCTCTATAAACCCATTAAAAAAAAAAAATCAACTGACCCAACCTTCCCCATGGACAACTAGGTAACTGTTAACCTATCAGCAACCCTACAGAATCACGAGCCTCAGGTATATAGTATTTTGTCTGTATCAGTTCTTACTACTCGTGCATTTATATTCATTTATTAATACGCTTTTTAATTGAAGTATAATGCTTAACTAAAGTGTGCAACTGAGAGTGTGGGGCCCAATAAATTTGCATAAAGTAAACACACTAGAACCACAAAAGCCCTGTCTATATCCCACACCCCTCTGCTCACCAGCCCCTTTTCCCCAAGAGTAACCACTACCCTGACTTCGAACACCATTTTTATTTTTTTTATTTTTTTAAGGTTTTATTTCTTTATTTGAGAGAGAAAGTAAGCAAGAGAGAGCACAAGCTGGGGAAGAGGCAGAGAGAGACAGAGGGGCCGAGGCAGAGGGAGGAGCAGACTGCAGCGCTCGATCCCAGGACCCTGCCGAAGGCAGACGCTTAACCGACTGAGCCACCCAGGTGCCCTCGGGCACCATTTTTAAATTTCTGTAAATGGAACACATAAGATGAACTCATGTGTCTGAATGTTTTATTTGACGTCGTATCTGAGATTCACCCGTGCTGCTGCTCGTAGCGGCAGCTCACTGTCACTGCTCTAGTAATGAAATACCACGATGTATCCACTCTCCTACTGACAGACATGAGATGATCTCCCGTTCGGGCTATTACAAATAATGCTGCTATGAACACTCTCAGACATGCTTTTAGTGCACACAGATACATATTTCTGTTATATATACACTCAGGACTGGATATTCGTCATGGAGCACGCTTATGATAAGCTTTAGAGTATTTCCAAACAGTTTTCCAAAACGGTTATACTAACTTGCACACCTACCAGCAGTCTGCGAGAGCTCCAGTGCAACCTTGTCAGTACGTGGTATGGTCGGTCTTCCATTTCTAGCTAGTCTAATGACAGCCCACAATTTAAAGTTGGCTATAAAGTAGACTTCTACATAACAAACCTCATTTTCCTTAAAATAGCAAATGTACTCTAATGATAAGTCACCAGAGATCTCAAACTTCTATTTCTCTTTCACTCAATCTGTCCACAAATTACCAGCTACCTTGCAGGACATCCTCGTTAAGTCTAATGTGCATCACGACACTGACAGGAACCCAAAAATTACACAACTGAAAATCAATACAAGTTTTCATCAATCACAAAATTTTACATATTGAAACTATTTATACATGAGCTTTCAAAATGCTGCCCACTGGAGTCCCTGTTTCCTCTCCCCAATGCCTGACCTCCTATCACTCCCACCACTGGGTGCGCTGGGTGGCCCTCAGCTCCCTAAAGGCGTCCCACACTGTTCCAGCTCAGGACATCCACACAGGGCCTGCTGTGTCTTAAATGGTCTCCCCATCGCTCTGTCTGGCTACTTCCTACATACCACACAGGCCTTCCTAATGCCCCACATTCAGTTTAAATCAAGTGCTCAAATATATTCTTTCATAGAATCCTTTTCTATCTTGGCATTTATTACAATTTATAACTGGATACTATCTGCCTGATTGTTTAATACCAGTCTCCCCAGCTAGCTGTTTCTTTCATTCACTAGCACGTCCCTAACACCTGGCATATACAGTAGCAAGCACTGAGTATTTGCCGAATGAATGATGAGACAGAAGACGCTACATAAGTAAGCCGAAACCAACTCATGAAGGGCCTTTTATTATACCTTGCTCCCTGAGGGTAACAGAAGGCCACACAGGATTTTTAAATCGGATGGTGACAGGATCCAATATTCAGCAAGGTAGGGTTAACAACCGGCCTGTCAAATACAGTGATGAGAATGCCCTGTTTCTTCCTGCAAACACAACAGACGTTCTTCAAGAAGATTCTTTGTCCAATGAACCCAAATGGGGCCTCAGAATCCCTCTCGGGGCAGACCTCCAAGGAGCCACTGCCACACAATCAGAATGGCCCAAGGGACGAAACCTGCTGACAGCTCTAAGACCTGAAGGTCTAGTATAAATACACCAGACTAACGAACTATTTTAAAAATGAAGGGGGCAAATGTTCCTTGCAGAACATTTAGATTAAAAAAGAAAATCTTCAGAGGCACCTGGACGGCTCAGTCAGTAGAGCATGCAACTCTTGTCACAGTTGTGAGTTCGAGCCCCACACTGGGTGTAGAGATTACTTAAAAATAAAATCTTAAAAAAAAAAAAAGAAAGAAAGAAAGAAAATGTTGGGGCACCTGGGTGGCTCAATCAGTTAAGCGTTTGCCTTGGGTTCAGGTTATGATCCCAGGGTCCTGGGATCGAGCCCTCCCTGCTCATCAGGGAGTCTGCTTGTCCCTCTCCCTCTGCCCCTCCCCCCACCAGCCCGTGCCTTCTCTCGCTCTCTCTCTCAAATAAAAAAATGAATCATTGAACACTACATTAAAAACTAATGATGTACTCTATGTTGGCTAACTGAACATAATAATAATAAAAAAAAAATTCTGCACCTGAAAATACTACGCTGTATGTTAACTAACTGGAATTTAAATAAAAACTTGAAAAATTAAAAATAAACAAAAAGAAAATTAAAAATAAATAAAATAAAATCTTTTTTAAAAAATCTTGATGTGATAGTTACCCAACTTTTGGTGACAGTATTTTCCAGAATCCTAAAACAGGAGCTGTATGGTATCTTGCTTTTTTAAAAAATTATTTTGCTTAATTTTCATAAAGGTTGTATTCAGAGTCTGCCGATGCTAAAGAATATTTTTGCCCCGTTATCACCTGACTTTCATATTGGAATCAAGGGCACGGATTTTAGATCAAGCTTCCACATATTCAGAATAATTATCTCAGTTATATCATCTGGCAATGATGCCAAGTATACAGTTGGTACTAAATGCAGCTGTGCTAAGCATACAAAAGCTACTTTTAAATCACGAAGGCTGGTCCCAGACTCACTCTCCATTTTGAAAGGCCACAATGAGATCATGAACCGAGATTTCAATACTGAGAAGAAAACTCACTTCATAATATATACCCATTTACTCACCATTTAATTCGCCCAACTGTCCCAACATGCTTACCTTTTTGCGTACGCCTTCTTGGGTGCTGGACAGCTTGAGCAAAACAGGAGGAAGGAATTTAGATATAATATTCTGTAACTGTTCATCTGTCTCAGCATGGCCAAGTCGTAAAAAGACCCGTTCAAGCTGATCTATAATACAAGAAGAAAAAAAGGAGAACTTAACAAATCAAACATAACCAAAACTAAGTATTTTTATAGCTTCATCCTTTTTCTGTACTGCAGACCATTCAGTCATGATTAACCACAACTAGCCCTGCATGCAGATGACTCTGACATACTAGGAAACAACACTAAAAAAGGTTTACTAGTTATTTATACTTTCTTACAACTGTCCTGGTCATTTAGCCGCTAGAAGAGAGGAAAGCAAAGCCAAGAATAGCAAAATTCTCTTCCACAGACAGTTACTCCTTTCTTCTACAGGGTTTGTATACTGAGAAGAATACAAAAATGGTGAGGAAATCTTCTAGATCTAGCTAGCAGAGGGAAGGAGCACTTTCATCAGCACCGGGGACAATAACTGTTTGGTGAAGCCACCTTCCTGATGAAGTTTCTCCATAGACAGAACCACCGCCCACTGCTGTGGGGGTTACCTAACCAGAAAGGGAGAGACCAGTTTCACCCGAGAAAAGTCTCCATGAGGGAAACATGTTGAACAGCACCACCATGATGCTCTCAGCAAAACCCAGACTGTGACAAAGTACAGAACAAGTAGCCAGCACATTCCAAGGGAGGGGAGAGGTAGTCACAGGGGAACCTCCAATTGCAAATGCCTGGGTTATTTGATTTTAAGGAACGACTGTTCATTTCTTAGGTGTAATAATGGTATTGTGGTTTATGTTTGTTTTTAAAAGTTCTTATAAAAATTATCACTGGTGATCGAAGGGGCTTCTGGGGGGGGCTAGAAATGCCCTGTATTTGCTCTGGATGATGGTTACAGAGATATATACGTTGACAAAAATTCATCAAGCTCTACACTTTCATACTTTCTACTCTATCATACCTCAGTTTAAAATTTTATTTAAGAGAATCTTTATTTTTTAGAGATCAAGACTAAAATATCTACAGGTGAAATACTATAATTACTGGGATTTACTTGAAATAACCAAGAATGTACTAGAAATTTGCTAAGAGAGTAAATTTCAGATTCTCTCACCACACACACAAAAAAAGATAACTATGTGAGAAGATGTATTAATTAGCTCGACTAATCATTTTACATGTACATATATATCAAATAATCATGTTGTATACCTTAAATATCTACAATTTTTATTTTTTAATATAAATACATAAAGTAATAGCCTCATTTGGGTCCTCATAAAAAATAATAATCAGGGGCGGAGGGGTGAAGAATGGGGAGAGGCCATATAAATGAAACCAAGATTGGCCTCTAATCGATAACTGTTCAAGCTGCAGGACAGATACTGAGAATTTGTACTTTTGTGTATGCTTGATATTTTCCATAATTTTTTAAAGACACACACACACAGGGGCAAGCCATTCTGGCAGCAGCAAGCACACCCTGCACCCAAACCTTGATTTTTAAATACCATTCTCCAAAAAAAGGAATGAGGCTCCTCGAAAAACTGATGGGTTCTGGGGCCGGAGCAGTGAAAAAGCAAGAGGAACCTGAAGCACCTTGTCGTGCTAGAAAGAAAATGGGCCCTGGAGCGCGTCAAAGGTCCAGGAGGCCCCTGAAAGAGTTCCAGTATGGCCAAGGCTGGAATGACTTGAGGAACAAAATAACAGTATTGGATTATAACCCAAAGTATAAAATAAATCTATGTGAATCCATGCTGATGTGAATCAATGAGTAAATGATTAAATTCACTGGGGGAAAAGAAACACATCTTTCTTCTAAAAGAATTCCAAATAATGTATGTAGATAGTTCCCCCTGCAGGAAGTACGGCTTCATTTCTGCCTCCACCCTCTCCAAGAGGGGGCACTAGATTTAGTGACCTTGCTTCCAAAGAACGGAAACAGGAAAAAGGGAAATGTGAACTCTACAGTGAAGACACTTGATAGTAAAATACTACCTTTACCAAGTGATGAAAGTTAACACCATGACTGATGTCACGTGGCTATCATGATCCCAGATAGGATGTGACAAGAAGGGCACCGCACCTCTGTGATGGTCTTTCAAAAGCCCCCAGACCCCCTCAACTAATTATCAGTAAAATGACTAGAAAACCCCTAATTGGAAGAACTTGTACAGGATACCCGGCCAGTACCGCTCAAGGCTGTCAAGATGGTGAAACACAAGGAAAGACTAAGACACTGTCACAGACCAGAGGAGACCGGGAGACAACTAAGGCCCTGGGTTAGATCCTGCAACAGAAGGAGGCCATTAATGGCAAAAAGTGGTGAAATCCAAATAAAGTCTCAAAGTTTAGCTTTTAAGATTAATAATAAAGGAAGAGAAGAGTAAGGAGGAAGAAAGGAGGAAAGGCAGGCAGGATGGCTGTGAGAGTAGCAGACCAGATGGTTCTAAGTGATTCGAAGTGCGGATCGCAGATCCATCTGTAATATTGGTGCCAGTCCCAGGAGGCTCTGCCCCAGAGCCTCACAGATGTCAGGCAGCAAACACTGCCCACAGATTTCAGCTACAGAAACGATGGAGGAATTGTTTTGAGGAAGAAGGCAGAAAGTTAAATTCTTCGTAACAAACTGACCTAGAGAATCTGTACCGAACGATTAAAAAACCCAGTGATATCGGTCTCTTTGGTTTTTCATACAACCGTTCGGTTTCTTCCTACGGATCCCCAGTATAGTGCCTAAACTTTCCTCTCTCCCTCACTAGAAAAGAAAATGTAGCATCCTAAATGCAATAAAAGTGTTGATGATGGGACTATGGCAATGCCAAAAGGGCACCAAACATCATGCGGGGTCCCTCCAAAATGGGCCAATGTACCTACCAGAGGAAGAGTTAAAGCCTCCCACACCCTTCGAGGAGGATCACTGTAACACTCCTATGCCATCTTTACATACACCTTTAAATTAAAGGTAATTAATCATGTTCAAGCTTTATGAAAAGAAATGCAAATAAGTGCTGATAGAATCAAGTACTAAATTTATCAACCTGTCAAAGCTAACAAAATAATAAGTAAAGCGTTAGCAATAGTATGGTCCCTGAATCCTGTTTTGAGAGGCACAGAAAGAATCTGAACTCTGGGGGTGCCTGGGTGGCTCAGTTGGTTAAGCGTCTGCCTTAGGCTTAGGTCATGATCTCAGGGTCCTGGGATCCAGGCCCACTTCTCCCTCTGCCTCCCCTACCCCCTGCTCATTGCTCGTGCTCTCTCTCAAATAAACAAAATCTTTAAAAAAAAAAAAAAAAAACTGAACTCTGTGCCCTTACCCAAACCAGGAAACAACCTCATGAAAGTGACAAGGCAAATCAGGCCTGGGACCCCAAAAGTGTCTATTCAGTAACAAGAAGGATTGTAACCAAAAGTTCTGAAAATTCAAAAGGAATCCAACACTCAAATTCATCTTTCACACAGACTGAGTTTTCAGTTGTAGGAAGCGAGATCCTCTGGGTCATCACACAGTATCTGAGATAATGGCAAACACTACTTCAGAGTCAGAAGCGAGTTCCACCCTCTCCACAACTCCGACATTACTCACTGTACACAAACTTACATCAAATTATTTTCACTTATGAGAAAAAGACATTGCCATAACCTCAGATAATCACTGTTAAGTGTGGAGAACTATTACTTCCTGTTCATAAAACTAACATTATTTTAACCTAAAAACTGGAATATGACATACACTATTTTACAGTTTACCTTTCTTTTTCCTTTTGATTAATACAAGTCCTTTACCAGAAATCTTCGGAGGAATATATGTCTCAGAACTTTTTAGATTTTAGAATGATAATACAGTGTATATACTGTGTATTTCAAATAACCCTATCCATCCCATGGTTCTAGAGCAGTCCCTGTAATCAAATACATTCATACTTCTGTAATGAAACATAGGGGCACTCACACTAAGTGGGATAATCGAAGATTATAAAGAACCACATATCCATTCAGGTCAGGTTTTAAATACCAAAAGAAGAACACTAAAAAAATGTTTGGATACATATAAAATCTTAAATATCTTTCCGTAGCACTCTATAAAAATCTAATTGATAATGGCTGCAGGGAGACTTTGTCTACAGAAGTAGTATAATGTATTTAACTAACCCTCTACTTGTCTTATTACCAGTTTTATAGTACCACAAACAATGCTTCAAAGAACATTCTTATCTATGTATCTGTGCACTTATATGGGTTTCTGTAAGCCAAAGCCCTAAAAATGGAACTGCTGAGTCAAAGGGTAGGCGTGTCATCAAGTTTAATAGATTTTGGAAAAATATCCTTCAAAAGTCTGTGCTACTGAGTAATGCATGAAGTGTTGAATCGCTATATTGTACACCTAAAATTAATGTAACACTGTATGTACTATACCGGAGTTAAAATTAAAAACTTAATTTAAAAAGCCTGTGCTAATTTTTACCACCAGCAGTCTATGCAAGTAGCAATTTCCCCATACCCACTCCTCCACTGAGTAATCGATTTTATAGACTGTAAGTAATCAATCTCAGCTGAATAGGATAGACGAAAAGGGATCACACTATTGTCTTACTCTATACCTATTTTATCACTGAGGTAAAGTATCTTCTTAAATATTTATTGGTCTTTTGTTTTTTTTTCTTTTTTTTTTTTTTAAAGATTTTATTTATTTATTCGACAGAGATAGAGACAGCCAGCGAGAGAGGGAACACAAGCAGGGGGAGTGGGAGAGGAAGAAACAGGCTCATAGCAGAGGAGCCTGATGTGGGGCTCGATCCCACAACGCCGGGATCACGCCCTGAGCCAAAGGCAGACGCTTAACCGCTGTGCCACCCAGGCGCCCCTATTTATTGGTCTTTTGAAATATCTTCAGCAAATTACTCATTATTCTTTTGCGTTGCTGACTTATAAAAGCTTTTATATATTGGGGAAAAAAGTCTCCCCCTATTCTCCCACACATCATACTTTTTTTTCCTAGTATGCCTTTTGACTCTACAGTACTTTCTTTTCATATCTAAGTTTTTAAAATATAAATTTACCCTTCCTTCCTTTTATGGTTTCAGAGCTTCTAGTCATGCTTAGAAATGCCTTTCTTACTCTAAGATTACAAAAAATAGTATATTCTGCAGAAAAGAGTTAACACAGCAGGCCTGAGATGGCTATCCTTAGGAACGCCCGCCTGCCAGGCCGGCCCTTGGCTGGCCTCTGGAAATGGGTTTCAGGAGAGATTCCCCCACTCCCAGAACTGCTAAGAGTAGCTCACTGGGCCTAAACTCTTTGTACGAACAATACTGTTTATGCTGAACACCTGCTTTCCTTCTCAGAATCTGGAATTGTGGTACGTGTTAGGCAGAAGATGCCAACATGACCAGCACTGATTAAAAGCCCTCGGCACTGAGCCTCTAATGAGCAGCTCTGGTAGACAACATGTCACACATGCTGTCACAACTCATTGCTAGAGGGATTAAGCACGTCCTGTGTGACTCCACTGGGAGAAGACTTTTGGAAGTCCGTACCTGGTTTCCTCTGGACTTTGCTCCATGTGCCTTTTCGTTTGCTGATTTTGCTTTTTATCCTTTCGCTGTAATAAATCTTAGACATGACAAATATATGCGGAGTCCTATGAATTCTCCTAACAACTCACTGAACGTGGGGGTGGCCTTGGAGGCCCCCGCCACATATATTTATCTATTTTTTCTTCCTGCTCTTATGATTCTGCTTTCTGCATTCAAGTCTTCAATCTGGCCGGCATTTTTTGGGGGGGGAAGGAAGGAGACCCCATGGATATAAGAAACCTAGCCTTTAGTGAGTTTTTTAAAATCTTTTTCATTGTGAAATAAAACACAAAAATGCACAAAATGGAAGTGTGCAGTTTCATGAATTATTATAAACATCCATGAAACTACCACCCAAGAAAAAAATTTATTTTGAAACCTGTACTATAAAGAAAGGTTTCTACTGAACTCACAGTTGGAGAGGACTGAAAGACTGTTCAACATAAAAAACACAGTGGGTTTTAGGGACTCACCTAAGTTCACAGAGGTAATAAGCAGCAGGGCAAGAACTAGAATGGGGTCTTCTGACCTTCAGTCTACAAAACCTTGCCTACGCTGTGCCACCGTCCGCAACAATGATCCTATTTTCTATAGGGCACTATGCTACACATACATCAGACACAGGGAGCCCTGTTTGAGAGCATCACCAAAAGATCATGTGCCTTTGTCTCATTCAAGTGGTAGTTAAGACAAAATGGAACAATGTACAAAAAGCAAAGGTCAAAAAATGACACTAGAGAAAGCTCACCACTATGAATCGGAAGCTAACACTAAATGTGTCAAGTTGCAACTCACCCTTCCTCCTTCTCCCTGCTCATCGAAATTCTCTCCTCCTTCAAGGCCCAGCACCCTCCTACTTCCACTGTGAAGCATACCTTCCCTAACAAGATCACGCATGCACTCATTCACCCTGTGTCAGGGCCTGGTGGTCATGGATCAGCAGAGTGAAGAAGGAAGAGGCGAGGATGTGGCACAGGTCCGCAGCACTTGTATATGCTAGTTGTATGCTGAAAGTAAGGGAGACAGAGTGCCCAAGACAACAGCATGGAAGGAAAAGGGAAGGAAAATCAAAAAAAGGAAATGATAGGCAGCATACACAAATAGGAAGAAAACGGAAGAAATGGGGTCAGAAGAACTAGGGAAATTAAAAACAGACTAGTCAATGAAAACTGGAAAGAATTTGTTTACCCATATAGAAAAGAAATACCTAAAAATCCCTTGCAGGTAGATTAATGACATATGTAAAAAGTAGAATATTAAAGATTTTAAAGTAAAACTGAGAAGGGAAAGTTAAAACTCAGGCACAAAACATAAAAGACTAATGGGTTAAGATTTAAAAATATCATAAAACACACCATAAAATAAAGATAAGTTATAAATAGCAACGATGTTTTTAGATGAAAAGGACTTGAATACAGAATATTGTAAACATTCCTGCAAATCAAAAAAAAGCAAATTACTCCCAATTTTTTAAATAAAAAAGGATATACACAAGCAATTCAGAGATGAGCCCCACATACCAAATAACACATACAAAGACGTTCGGTCACACCGATCAGGAACATGCAAAATTAACACAGTAAGATACAACACGGCACCTACGCATCAGAAAAACTTTGCAAATCTAACTACCACTGTTGGCAAAGACTGGAAACAAACCAAGAGGCACCTGAGTTCACTGCTGACGGGGTGTATACCAATACAACCTCTGAAAACAAATCTCTAGCAATTCGACGCCAGGGTAACATACCCTAAAGCAGTGCTATTCAAAGTAACCCAGCTGCAAACTGTCACCAGGAAGAAAAAGATAAGGGGGGGCGCCTGGGTGGCATAGCGGTTGGGCATCTGCCTTCGGCTCAGGGCGTGATCCCGGCGTTGTGGGATCGAGCCCCACATCAGGCTCCTCCGCTGGGAGCCTGCTTCTTCCTCTCCCACTCCCCCTGCTTGTGTTCCCTCTCTCGCTGGCTGTCTCTATCCTGTCAAATAAATAAATAAAAATCTTTAAAAAAAAAAAAAAAGAAAAAGATAAGGAACACTCTTCCTTCGTTGAGAACTTCTACTAGGATAAGAAACGTTAAATAAATTAACAATGATAGTTAATTTACATTCTTCCACAGCTCCCTATTTGCAGAAAATAATTCTCCCTTCCTTCGATCATACTTTGTGTAACAGTGTCCTGGAGTTTAAAACTCTCCTAGGGAAAGACAAGCACAAGGAACACCTGTAAGAAACTGATCATACACACAGGGTCAGTAAAAGCAAAAACATGGAAACAATCTAAGTGTCAGTCAATAGGAAAACGGTTAGAGAAATTGTGGCAGGGTCATACAACAGTGAAAATAAACAAGAGTTAAATGTCACACTGACCAACATGACAATACCTAAAAACCTAAGATCAATGAAATTAAGTGTAGAAGGAAATGTACAGTCTGATTCTACCTAGGTGAAGTTTTTAAATGTAACATATACACGGTGCCTATGATATATATACATCACAGGAAGGACAACCTCTGGGCTAGAAGAGAAAGAGGGAAGAAGGAGGAAAAGGGGAGAGAAGAGAAAAAAAGAGAATGAAAGGAAAATTTGGAAGGGGTAACATAGCAAGCTTGAACTGTAGCTCTAATATTTATTTCTTAAATAAAAAAATTTTCGCTAACAGCAAAAAAATGTAAAGATTTGACAAAGATGGGTAGGACATACATAAGTATTTCTTTTTTTTTTTTTTTAAAGATTTTATTTAGTTATGTGACAGAGAGACCGCCAGCAAGAGAGGGAACACAGCAGGGGAGTAGGAGAGGAAGAAGCAGGCTCCCAGCGGAGGAGCCCGATGTGGGACTCGATCCTGGAACGCCGGGATCACGCCCTGAGCCGAAGGCAGATGCTTAATGACTGCACCACCCAAGCGCCCCTACATAAGTATTTCTAAAATCAATCTCTATACTTTCTTCATACTTGAAATCTTTTATTATTTTAAAAAGAATATACACACCATACTAATTTTGTTTTAGGATACAACTACATAAAAGGGGGAAGAAAATACATCAGTAATTTTTCTTCTTTATACTTTCATGTACTTTTCAAATATTCCTCAGTAAAAATACTTTTTTTTTTTTTACAAAAATCTGTTGAAAGAAGGCATGTTTCAAGGATAAAGAAAGAAATTTAAATCACAGAATTTTAAAGCTTAAAAGGAACCATACAGAATATGGAAGGACAAAAATAAGAACATTTACTGGTGGGAATGCAAAATGGTATAGTCACTTTGAAAGACAGTTGGAGGTTCCTTACAAAACTAAAGAGTGTCACCATATGATCCAGCAATTGCACTCCTTCCTATTTACCCAAAGGAGTTGAAAACTTATGTCCACACAAAGACCTGGACAGGGATGTTTACTGCAGCTTTATTCGTAATTGCCAACACTTGGAAGCAACCAAGATGTCTTTCAGTAGGTGAATGGATAAATAAACTGGTACATACAAACGACAGAATATTTTTCAGTGCCAAATAGAAATGAGTTTTCAAGTCATGGAAAAACATGGAGGAACCTTAAAGACACATCACTAAGTGAAAGAGGCCAATCGGAAAAGGCTACATACTGTTTGATTCCAGCTGTATAATATTCTAGAAAAGGCAGAACCATGGAAACAGTAAAAAGATCAATGGTTGCCAGGAAGGAATAGGGAAGGAGGGATGAATATGAGGAGAAGAGAGGATTTTTAGAGCAGTGAAAATACTCTGTATGTTGTTATAATGATGGACATATGTCCAAACCCACACAATACAGAACACCAAGAGTGAGCTGTAATATAAACTATGGACTTCAGGGGATTATGTGTCAATGTGGTTTATCCTTGATTAAAAATGTACCATGCTGGTGAGTGATGCTGATGGGGGAAGCCATGCTACTGGGGGGGTGGGGGGGAGGGGGAGTGAAGGGGAGGATTACATGAGAAATCTCTCTGTGCCTTCTCAATTTTGTTGTAAACCTAAAACTGCTCTAAAAAAGAATAAAGTCGTTTAAAAAAACTTAGTCTCAGGGGCACCTGGGGGGCTGAGTCTGCTGCACGTCCAACTCCTGATTTCGGCTCAGGTCATGATCTTGGGGCCGTGAGATGAGCCCCACACTGGGCTCCACGCTGGGTGTGAAGTCTGCTTAAAATTCTCTCTCCTTCCCCTTCTGCTTGCCACCCCCTGCCGTGTGAGCACACTGTCTCTCTAAAATGAATAAATCTTTAAAAAACAAAACTTAGTCTCAAAAAAAATATCAAAACACTGAAATTCTTTAGTCCCAAAACAAAAAACAATTACCAGTTTAGCTTATGTCAACTATTACATTCATGCAGGAAAAAAGCCTACTAAAAATAAATATATTCATTTAGTTTCCATTAAATATTTCTATAATTCACATTATTCACCTGTCTTTAATTTCTCTATGTAAAGACAAATAGGGACCTTCCTTTCTTCTACCCCTCCCAAAGAAGAAATGACCAGTGAAGGTTTAAGGACTTCACTTCAATGTTAACCACCATTAGGCACTGATATTTCTGAAAACATGTAATTATTCCTGACAAATAAAACTGTCCACACAAATCACTCATTCTTCAGATCACTCCAAAAAAATACAATTTGACTTCTGAGTTAAGGAGGAAAGGCTACTTGCTAGGATTAGAAAAGGCAAACACTGGTTTTTCACTCACATAATCACTGATACAAAAAAAGTTAAAAAAAAAAAGAAGAAAGAAAGAAAACAGCAATATGTCCATTTCCTCAGATGTATCATCTTTTCAGAACAACTTGAACATCAGAACATTTCTTACAAAGTGTGCAAGGCAAGCATACACCACCAAAAAGAATAGGAAAAGTTACTAAATTTAAGGTAGTGGTTATCTCCATATGATGGCATTTCAGAGGATTCTTTTTTGACTTGTTTAATTTTATGTCATTACTAATGTACTTCATGAGCATGAATTACTTGTTTGAATTAAAAAGAGAAAACAGTTATTTCAGGGTAACAGGTTTAGGAATGTTTGCAAGGCTGCCTAAGTTTTCTACAAAGAACGTTATTTTATTCTGAATATGAAAGTAAATTTTGAATTGTTAATCAGGTTAGAGCTTAAGTGGAAGCCGAGATTGAAATGGAAAAGCTGAAAATACCAAGACCACTGCCCCCTGCATCATAAATCAATTCATCACCTAACGCAACAAGGTATTCGGAGAAAGATCTACCAAGTTGCCACAGCAGCACACCCAACTCTACCGGAGTAACCTCACAAGGAGACACCGTCCCTCCTGACATTCACTCTCTTGTGCTTCACAGACACGTGAACACTTTATAGTCACAGAGCAGTGTCACAGGGCCCTTTGAGCCTCAAAGCACTGTGAGGTGGGCAACTGCTGTCTGCATTTATAGATGAAAAACAGGCTCGGGATCTGATTTGCCAAAGGTCACCAAGCTAATAAGACAAAGAATGGTTAAGTTGAACCTTGGGAGGTCTTTACCCTCTAAGTACACACGAGAATGCAGTACCCCCTCTAAAGTCCTATTTATTGAAGTAGGGTAATATTAGCTCCAACCTACAGATACAGAAACAGAGCCTAAAATTCACTACGAATGGTAATTTTTTAAAAAAGAAGAATGTTAAGACTGTAAGGTAGGAAGTGTCAGGGCTTGGGTTCAAACTCCAGGCCAGTCCAACTCCAAACCCAATGTTCCTTCCAGCGTGCTGAACCGCAGCCCTGCTGAGCCGAGAAAGGGGCTGGAAATGATACGAAGGCTCACTGGACAACCACGCACAACAGAGCCAACGTGTGAGGATGGGTCCTGATCCAATTCATACCTTCCTCAGCAATCCAGAAGCGGGACCAAAAAGTCAAGCCTCCCTCGAGTGCCTGGACGTAGGAGAATAAAGCCAGTGGCCAGGGCATGGGCATCTTTAGCCTTCTCTATGAAACGGAATCAGAAGAAGCTGGTCTGAAGAAAGGACGAGCACAAAGGCACAGGGAGCAGCTGGAAGAACTAGATGATTTCTAGTTCGTGAAGGCCCCTCTTGTTTCCATAAAACTCCCTAAAATAAGTGCCCTGCTTTTGCTTAAGCCAGCTTACAACTGGGTCCAAACACAAGCAGAAGGTCTTTGCCAAAGGGGATAAAAAAAGAAGTACTTCTATCCAAGTACAGTAAAAAAAAAAAAAAAAAAAAAAAAAAAAAAAAAAA
>NW_024424119.1:38834827-38851024 GCF_017311325.1 Ursus maritimus
AAAAAAAAAAAAAAAAAAAAAAAAAAAAAAAAAATTAGCAGCGGGCGCCCCGGGTGGTTCAGCAGTTAGGCATCTGCCTTCGGCTCAGGTCATGATCCCAGCGATCCCGGTATCGAGCTCCCCCCTCAGTGGGGAGTCTGCTTCTCCCTCTGCCCCTGGCCCTGCTTGTGGTCTCTCAGCCTCGCTCTGCACTCGCTCTCTCAAATAAATAAATAAAATCTTTAAAAAAAAAAAAAAAAAGCAGCCAGCACACGCCTAGGGTGAATTATCAGATCAGAGAAAGTCCTTCCTAATGGTAGGCCAATCTAGCCCCAAAACAATCTTCTCAACCATGCACCCTATTACTCCCACAACAGCAATCCAAACTGCAATAGCTGCTTGACTGTGCCATGTTTTCCCTGCCCAATTATTTGGTCAACCAAGTCCCCCAACCGGGAATCCTCTCCCAACCTCTCCTGCCTATCTCTCCATCTCCACACAGCCAAAGCCTCCCATTCAAGGTTCAGCCCAAACATTACCTGCTGCACACTTCCACGTCCCATCCGAGCCCTACAAACTCCCTTGGACCTCTTCTACACCTCTCCTGGCACTCACTCTCTTTTGCTACACGTTACATAACTGCCCAATCTTCTCTTCCCTAGACCAAAGCAGTTCTTGGAGGTGTGATTTCAATCTGATTCCACCTAACTACCCACTCTTTCTCTACACTCCATCCTTCTATAGAGCTCCTCGGGTTGAGAAACTGTGACTTAAATCTCTTGGTATCCCAGCACTTAATGCAGTCCCTTGCAGAGAGTTGTTCCAATACCTGTTGAATATATGAAATAGCAATTCCCCATGCATTAGAAAAGTTATTTGGAAGTTTATACATTTAACGTCTGTAGCAAGGGAAAGGAAGGGACTGGCGACAATTTATAATACCTGACATCAGAACCTCTTGTAAAAAGGACCATGTGTATTTTAATACGATGACCAGTGCTTAGGGTTAAAAAAAAAAAAAAAAGGAGTAGGAGGAGTTCTAGAAGGTCTGATTGTGTGGCAGAACTGGTCTGCTCCAAATCAGGAGGGATGCAGTAGTTACTAGAGAGAGGAGAGGAGAAAAGAAAAAGATGGAGAGAGAGGACAGACCAGTGAAAGAACAGAAAGTCAAACACTCTACACCAAGACTTTCCCCATGACTCACATCTTCCAGAGTTAACTAAATTACTGAAATGCTTGCAAGAGTGGAGTGAGTGAGTGTGTGTGTGTGTGTGTGTGTGTGTGTAAACTAGTGAAACAGGTGGGTTTTCATGTCCAAGCTGACATGAGTGGAACCAAAATATCATTTTCAGAAATGGGAACCTAACAGCTAAGAAAAGCATAAGTAAAGTAAATTATGGGAAATTCACAAAAACAGGATGTGATGGGGGGTGGAGGGGTGACAAAGAGATAACCACCTTGGGACTTTGACAGTCTCTGCAATTAGGAGTGTGAGGCTAAAACTACAAAGAGTAAGGAAGGCCTAGCTGCCATCTAGATTTTATTTGTAATACTGTCTTTTCTGGTAGATCAATCCTGTGAATTATAGATCTAACCAGATACTAACTAAGGTTAAAGTAAAGTCCGCATCATCTATTGATTTCTATATGCCATTTTGATTCACTAAATGTCACACTAATACTTAAGTGACAAAATCCAAATGAGGCCAGCAAGATACTTCTTCAGGAATTAATACTTTCAATTTTGACCTCTACTGCTAGGTTTTTAAAGAGATGTCTGCCCCATCCCCTACCTTTAAAAACACGTATTAAATGCAAACATGCCTAAGAGGAGAACGTCAGGAAGTCCAGTAGTAATGATCAGTATAAGTCCGAGATGGAGAGAGGGTCCTGCAGGAGTTGCCTCCTTCCAGCCAGGGCTGCCCAAAGGGGAGTGAGAGAAGAACCTCTGCAAGCGATGCGGCTCGGAGCAGGAGGTTCCTGCTGACACAGTCCCTGCTGGTGCCCCTCACTCCCAGAACTAAGGCAATCAGACCAACTTCCCGTCCTCTAGCCCACCATCTCACCCCCAGGACCCAGGTAGATACTCCAATATGGAAACCCCTGCACCAGGATGCACTCTTGACTCTGAGCAGAGAAGGGGACAGGAGTGTTTCTTCTCCTGCCGCTCCGAAGTCCTAGCCACCTGGATATGATGTCAGACTACTTTGAGACCCCTCCCAACCCAGCATAGCCCTAAACAAGGCTACCTCCTCCTGCTCACATACACACCCCACTGCCCCCCTACACAAACACACACACACACACACACACACACAGGGTGGGAAGGAAGAAGTCATATGGTTAGCTTGGCAGGGTTGAGCCAAGTGATGGGACAGAAGCCCTCATCCGTACCCTAGATTTAATGAATAAGTGCCACGCTTCAGATGCGGTGAGCTCCACAAACACTCCCACCTCCCCAGGAAGCCCTTTCCCCCAGAGACAGCAGCTGGCAGGTGCCCAGTTAGAAATCAATGTTAGTAAACTGATGAACGGGAAGATTAGTTCAGCTTATGAAATCCAGCTTAGAGGAGACAATATATACTATGCAAGAGTTCAGACTGTATAAAAGTCAAACATGTGATAGTTAAGATCCACCCAAAGCAGCTAATTACTTAGAACAATGCTCAGTTGGATGTGTAAACTCTAGAAAGTTCTTTCTTTAAGTCACTACTTAAATTCCAGCATTTATGGTTTGACCTGCTTGCCTTCGGTATATCATAATTTCATTAACACATCTGTCACAGGCCCAAAAGCACTGAGAAAGAATCTAGGAGCAAAGAAACAATGTCCTCATTTCTCTTCTAAACAATTCCTCCAACCTCCCAGTTTCCCATTTCTCTATAATGGAATGAAGATATGTGAGACAGAGAAAATGAACCAAAGTTTATGCTAAACAGTTGAACTTTGATTTATAAAATATTCCATTCATTCTATCCTTCAAAATTCCACCTAACTGAATTAAGGAATCATACACTATCATCAGCAATATACATATTGAAAAACAATGCACTGGGGGAAAGGGAATGCAATAGTTAAATTAGAAGAAAGCAATAAGATACACCTTTGGATTGAAGCCACAAAATCCAAGGTACTCACTGGATATTGAGCTCATGGTATCAGAGAATTACAATCTTAACTGACAAGATTTCAATCAAAGGACCATCCAATATCATCCAAGAATGACACTGACACCAGTCTTATTCAGCCCCAGAATGAAGAAGAATTTAGTGGCTTTTCCATCACAGTACATGCCAAAAAGGCAGAATTAGGAATATCCAATGACTATGATGATGCCTCTTTCAGTGCGCCCCCCCTTTTTTTTTTAACAGATAAAACAGTTGACTCCAGATAAAACATTCCTGGAGCATGTAAACTCAGTTTTTATTGTGGCAGACAAGACTACTTGTAAACTAACACTCATTGTCTTTCCCTTGTGCACACTGCTAAGTAATGTCTTCAAGCTTTTTCTTTTTCTCTCTCTTGCCAATTTTTTAAATTTATGTTTCTGCGGTGACAGAATAGAGGCTTCAGGAATATATAAACTAACATGAACCTCACTAACTCTCTCAGGATAGCTAGAAAAGGAGAAAAACCCATGAAGATCTTGGCAGGAAATTGCTTGCTACTTGATAACCTATGCATTTTTAAATGCTACTACAAAAAAATGCACACATCCTAAGGAACTAAGGAGCTACTAACCTCTACAATCAATGTGATACATGGTTTATCCAGTCTTGACAAAAATCCTCTGGATCACCAATGGTAGGTTCATCCACTCGTACATATGCAATTGTATAAAGAATCTATTATTTAGAACACCAGGAAAAAAAAACAATTAAAAGATTTATATTCATAGCTACCATTAAGAAATTTTTTTTTTAAAAAAGCACTTTTTATTTCTATGCTAAGATCTAATTTGATGCCCTGCTTTGCAAATTCAGAATGAGGAGGAAAAAAATTATAGTGATTACCAAACTGGAGAAAGAGTAAGGAGTATGTCCACAAATAAAAGTTACTGTATAGAAGTAACAGGCTAATACTTTAAAATTATTCACTGAAGACTAAAACACTGGAATACCAATACAACATAGATTTGATCATATATGTATATGTGTACATATACATAAAAACCATAAACATATAAAGTCTTACATTAAAATTTGAAGGAAGTGTAATTATACAGCAGTTTTATAAGAAGCATATTAGTAGGTGGGTACACATGTTATCGCACATTACGACTGAGAATGTAAATGGTTAACCCTGGGAACCTCTGCCCTCTCTCAGCACTCCTGATCCCTTTCTCTGGTTCTTCTTGGTCTTCTTCTCACCCCTACATAGGCACAGCCCCCAGACATCTGTCCTCCGGACAATCCGCCCATTCCCCTGACTCCACCATCACCCCCACGCTTTCCCAAGCTTCAGAACAAGTTCCCACACCCAATGAAGCCACACGCCTAGCACTATGCCAAGTTCGTAACATGCGTTACCTCTTCCCACTCTTATAACAATTCTGTGAAATAGGTTTGGTTATTATCCCATTTAACAGATGACAAAACCAAAGCCCAGAAGTTAGGTCCCTTGTTCAAAGACATTAATCAAAAGGCAGCAGAGCCAGGATTCAAAATCATCTCTGACTCCACATGACATTTCAGCTACTATTCCGGTCTCTCTAAACAATGCAACATGAGCGCCTCAATAATTCAACTCATTCACTCAACAAATTATTTCTTTATTGAACATAAACCCGTTCTCTGTTTTCTCCACTTTCACCTCCCTAAATCTGCCTAGAGACTTTACTCTCCACCACCTCCCCCCCACCCCCGCTAATATCTCAGGTAGATTCTTGGAATCATCTCTAACTCCTCCCTCTCTTGAACACCACTCATCTACTTGGCCGATCATTTCTGCCTATTTTAGGGATTCTAGGTTATATTACCTCCTTGCCAAATCCACTTCCACTGTCCCACTTCAGACCCTAGGTTTTTTTCACTTGGCCACTGTGACACCCTCCTAATTATAATTAGTCTTGCTCCTCTTGGTCTCTGGATCCGCGCAATCAATGTTACACCACTGCCACCTGTTATCCTTATAAAACAGACCTACTCATGTTACACTCCGGCTTAAAAGCCTTTGATGGTCCTCTACTGTCTACAGAACAAAGTCCAAACTAGTTGTGTTGGCATTCCCATACAAGCCGGTCCCAACATATCTTCCCAGCTTCGTCTCCTACTGCCTTCCCACCTAAATAATACTACTAATTTACATGGAGCTTAACTGTTTATATAGTGCATTTTCATATACATTAATCATAACAACACTATAAGTATTTCTTATTATCCCAATTTAATGAGAAAGAAACTGAGACCTAGGAAAGGTAAAATAATTCGCCAAAGATCCCAAATCATAAAAAGAGCATAAAAGACAGAAAGGGTCAAGCATCAAACTCCAAATTTTATCTCCTTTCCCAATACTTCATGTAGCCATTGCACCCCCATACTAGCATATCAGACTCAAACTTTCTCTGAAAGTATCTTCCAACCTCCCTGTCTTAGCTCAAGCTATTCTCACTCGAAATTTCCAAAGAACAGTGGTAGGCATTTTTCATTTTACACTTTGTATCAGTGATTTATATTTATATATAAACCTATGTCTACAATGAATTATAAGCCCTATGAGGATAGGACCAAAAGTTAGTCACTCAATTTTTAAAGTGCGCTTACTTAACTGGAAAATGTGTGGGGAAAATAAGCCATATAAAATGGCAAGCATCAAGGCAGAGACTGGCCAGGCCCGAAACCAGAGACCAGAAACTTGGATTAGACCATCAGAGCACGCTGGCAGTGCCGATAATTTTAACATCTATCTTCTGAACAAGGTCAAATGCCCCAGTGCCAACTACTTTCACTGACATTGGCCTTTAATATTACAGTTTATTGAAAGCATAATTCAAAACAGAATGGGGTGAAAACGAAGAATTAGAATAGAAGTTGATAAGAAACAGAAATATCATAATTTCCCATTTTAACATTCCTCTTTGACTAAGTAACCAAAATTTGAACGATACAGGCTTGATTTAGCCTTTCTACAAAGATCAGCTCAGCTGCACGGATGGCTGTCTCCGGGGCTATTTCAGTAGGCCACAGAATCACGTTCACCCACACAGCTACACAGACAGCTTCCCACGTCTCACCCTCTAAAAGAGCCACGAGGCTTCCAGGCACTGGCAGAGCCTCTCTCAGAAGGTATTTGACGTGTTGATTATCTGGCCAACTTTCGCAAGTCAAGTTCCCCATGGTTATGTCAAATGGTCAAACTGACCAGTGTCAATGTGCTTTAAGATTACAGGCCGTACTCCTTCCTGAGTTGTCTTTATCCCAATGAAGATCAGATTCTCAGGATGCCTTATAATTATAAAGCCCAGAATACGAAACCACTGAACAGCTGACCAGGTGAAAAGTCTCAAATGCTTCCTTCCCTCTGTCAGAAATCTCCCTGTCCACTGCCGAAACATAACCACAATGTCAACTTTTCCATGAACTGGCAGAGGATAATATTAGAAGAAAAACTAGCCCACATGCCCTGCACTGAATTTCATTCCATTCCAAACAGTTACAGCACTATGATCTTAAGTAATTTACAAACTGGATTTCAGAATTATCTTTAACAGTCAGAACTAACTGTTCTCTATCATGGCATCTCACCAAAATTCTAATATTTCTATTCAATGAACCTCAGGATACTGCCACAATTTATACATGACAGCAGATTTCTTCTGGAGGCTAGTGAAGACCGGGCGGGGGGTGGGGGGACACATGTTCCTCTGTTATAAACTGTATATGTTCCCTTTCAGAGAGATTAATACAACAGTCAGAATTAACATCAACTTTGGAATCAGAGAATCTGAATTCAAGCCCTAACTCTGTAACATGGAGGCAGTTCCACCACTGAGACAGTAATAGCACCAAACTCACAGGGCTGTTGTAAGGATTCGGTCAGTCAACACGTACAAAGTGACTAGAACACATGGTAAGCTTTCAATAAACATTAACTTTACAATCACCTGATTCAAAGTGACAATTATATGAGATTTGTGAAAGGATAACAAATGCTAAGAAATCCCAGCCCAAGACTGTCCTGCTTACCTTTTGGCAACATGTCAATGATACTAATCAACCAGTCAATCGATAAAAATGAAATAAAAGAGAAACCTAACAGTTCTGCTTCTCGGGAGCTCCCACAAAGTGCGGTGCCAAACACAACTGAAAGCAACCATAGATTTCATGTAAATTTATGGCATGTGTATTACCTCAAACACAAAGATAAAAAATGCTGATCTGAGGGGCGCCTGGGTGGCACAGCGGTTAGGCGTCTGCCTTCGGCTCAGGGCGTGATCCCGGCGTTATGGGATTGAGCCCCACGTCAGGCTCCTCCGCTATGAGCCTGCTTCTTCCTCTCCCACTCCCCCTGCTTGTGTTCCCTCTCTCGCTGGCTGTCTCTATCTCTGTCAAATAAATAAATAAAATCTTAAAAAAAAAAAAATGCTGATCTGAAATCTATAGAAACCCAGTGTACCAGCTATTCATCTCTAAATAGCAGACGTGGGAACCACAGATAATACGATTTTAGCATTACCTATATTACATAATCATACACTTTGGAGCTTACATATTTGTTTACATGTATGTGTTCTCTTTCCTCTCAGCGGTATTCTAATTCCATTGGTGGAGGGTGGTGTTTCTTTTGCACCCCACGGCATGTTAAACAGCAGTCAAACGGTTGGACTAAAGTAACATCTAGCTAAGAATTTAGCAGCCCATCTGACTAGATCTTTCCATGGGCATGAACACTGACTACGGCAGACAGACGTAATACAGCCTGAAGCCTGGCTGAGCACACGCCGGAGTCTGAGACACGGGGCATCGGACGCCACCACTCACTTGCCGCAGGACCATGGGAACCTAAAAAGTCTGTTTTCCATTCCGTAAAACAGCAATAATAATTTTACCTACCTCTTAGCATTACTGTGACAAATAAAAGAATATATGCAAAACACTTAAAGCTAGTCCTGAAATACTGAGGGGTACGTTTACAGAGGTTTCCAACTTACTTTGAAACACATCAAAAAAGGATGGATGGAGTACCTAATGCCACTGGACCGCACAATTAAAAAATGATTAGGATAAGTTTCATTAGTGTATTTTACCACAGTTTTTTAACTAAAAAATAAAATAATTACAATTGTAAAAGGTGGATTGAAAGATGAACAGATACATGATGAAGGTGGTAAAACAGCAAATGCAGAATCTAAGTACTGGGTATATGAATACTCACTTTCAACTTTTCTGTATTTTTGAAGACTTTTACAATAAAATATTAGGAAAAAAACAATGCTGGCATTAAAAAGTTTGCTTTTTATTATCACTACTAGTCAAAAATAATAGTGAGCAAATATTCAGATCCTTGGCTTTTTAAAAAATTGTATAAAGCATCATTTTAGCAACCATCTCTCCTTTTATTATAACCATTCTAAAACTAAACATGGCTTATTTGAAACTTCTTAGCCAGTACTTATGTATGTGATTTCAAGTTAAATTATTCCAAGTACCAGCTGCCAAGCACTGAATCTCTTCTGAAGGAACACAGAAACCACGTCATCAGATATTTGTGGTCCGTGATTGATGACCTGACCAAACAAAACAATGGAAAAGCAAGCACTGGAATTACTTGTTCCCAACTTTTTCAGTAGCGACTAAAGCTGTAAGTTCCAGAAGCATTAGCAGAAGGACTACCAGCCCCTTACCAGGCACCTGATGTACAGGAGCACACTACGTGTCCACATATCAGCCACTTTAGAGTGACACCCAACTTGGGGCGCCAGGGTGGCTCAGTCGGTTAAGCGTCTGCCTTAGGCTCAGGTCGTGATCCCGGGGTCCTGGGACGGAGCCCCACATCAAGCACCCTGCTCAGCAGGGAGTCTGCTTCTCCCTCTACCTCTTACCCCTCCCCTGGGTCGTGTGCCCCGCACTCTCAAGTAAGTAAATAAAATCTTATTTAAAAAAAAAAAAAAAAAGAATGATATCCAATTTCCCTCTAGTTTTTTTCCCCCATTCCAAATGGTAATTCAGATTTTAAAGTGTTTAGTGGTACTAAACTATCTGAGTGGAACTCAGATACCATGAGGTATAACAATTTAAACAGACCACCTCAAACCCATTTCAATGGCTACTTTCGAAAATACAGAAAAGAACAAATGTTGGTGGTAATGTGGAAAAACTGGAACCCTTGTGTACTGTTGGTAGGAACATAAAACGGTACAGCCACTGTGGAAAACAGTACGGTGGTCCCTCAAAAAATTAAAAATAGAATTACCATATGACCAAACAACCCCACTTCTGCATCTATACCCAAAAGAATTGGAAGCAGAGTCTCAAAGAGATATTTGTACACCTGTGTTCACAGCAGCATTACAACAGGTAAGATGTGCAAGCAGCCCAAGTGTCCACCAACAGATGAATGGATGAGAAAATGTAATATATACACACGATGGAATATCATTCAGCCTTAAAAACAAAGAAAATACAGTCCCATGCCACAACAGGGATGAACTTTGAAGACATTAGGCCAAGTGAAATAAGGCAGTCACAGAAAGACAAATAATGTATGACTCCACTTGCACGAGATACCTAGGGCACTCAAAATCATAGAGACAGTAGGATGGTGGTTGCCAGGTGCTGGAGGGGGGGTGGGGTAGGATATGGAGTTCGGGTTTAATGGGTGTAGAGTTTCAGTTCTGCAAGATGAAGAGTTCTGGAAATGGATGGTGGTGATGCTTGCTCAATAATATGTACTCAACACCACTGATACACACTTTAAAATGGTTATGATGGTAAATTTTATGTTATGTGTATGTTACCACAATAACAAAAAAATGGAAGGAAAAAAAAAATCAGGAAACTGATCTCCCCAGAAGGCCTGGCAGGGGTGCTCCAGCTTGGACCTGATCAACTCTGTGGCCCTCAGACCATGTCTATCTCCGAAAACACCTTGAGACCTTGTCCACTCGGACACTCTATTCTGCCCAGGGTCACACCAACTGTTTATTTCAGCTTCAAATGAACAAACATTACTCCTGCTACACCAGTTTTGTCAAAGCAGCAAGGAACTTAATCTCTCTAAACCTGCCTCCTCTTTAAAACAAGGATAATTCCTACCTACCCGCCTTACAAGGTTGTTAA
Source organism: Ursus maritimus (assembly GCF_017311325.1). Lineage (NCBI taxonomy): Eukaryota > Metazoa > Chordata > Mammalia > Carnivora > Ursidae > Ursus > Ursus maritimus. Next base: position 38,845,083 of record NW_024424119.1, read on the forward strand.
GAGGGCAAGAGTGAGATCACGTATATAAAAGTAGCTTTAAACTGCCAAACACCAAAGAAACAGAAATTACTATGTTTATAACTACTTTCGTATGGAAATTCAGAAGGGACTATAACAACAAAAACTTCACAAGGCTTGCGACACCTCACCCATGCTTCATTCCCCTTAAAACTCACATCATCCCTAAATAACACCTTTTTTGCTTTTGTCATAAACCGAAGGGCAGCACTGAAGAAACAAACAAAAGCTCAACCTAAGCACTTCGTCTAACCACCCCAAACGCAATCAGAAATCCTCTTACGTGTCCCAGGAAAATTCAATTTTTATGACCCCAGCGTGGGCCTGCGGCGCCCTAGAACTACACTTCCCACAAAGCATCGAGGTGAACCCGGGCGGCGGGCGGGGCGGCCTGGGATTCAGGGTGACCACCGCTCTCCCCAAACCGGGATCGGCGTCCCCTGAAAAACGGCAACGATTACGGTCGAGTGTGCGCTGGCTCTCCTTTCTGAAGCGCTGTCAGCCCGCGGTCCGTCCTGCGTGTAACACCGCGACGCTCTCTCTGCCCTCCCGTCCTTCCTGCTCCACCGGAGGGTCACCGCCTATTCTTGACCTTTCCGCTGATTTCTAGGGTGTCACAGACGAGCACCTTCTCCCCCGCCCCCAAAGCTCCATTTCTAGAACTCCCCCACACAGTTGGGACCCGGGGCCACGGCGGGGTCAGACGGGACGGGCCGACACAGCCTGCCACCCTGGGGGCCCCCGGCCCGTCCGCCAGCCCGAGAACCGCGAGCAGGGGGCTGGGCTGCCCCCACCCCCCGGACCGGGGCGGATCGCGGGCAGAGGTGGCTCCGCCCGGGGCTCCGGTTTCAATTTCGCAACGTGACGGTGCAAACCTGAGGCCTACAAGCGCAGGCGGCGGCGGCCGGCGCCCCGCCCGCCCGCCAGGCCCGAGCGCCCCAGCCCCCCGCACGCCGCGGCCGCCGCCCGCCCACCCACCCAGCCAGCCCGGCTCCCGGCTCCCGGCGGGCGGCAGCGCGCCCCGGCCCGCCCGGCCGCCGCCCCGGGCCCTGCGCAGCGCCGGCTCTGACTCGCGGCCGCGGGCTGGCGGTGGCACTTACTCAGCTCGTCCTGGGAGGCGGAGGCGGCGGCCGCAGCCATGTTGCGCCAGGGAGGGAGGGAGGGGCCGGAGCGGGAGGGCGCGGACGGGCGGCGCGGGGGGCTCGCCGCTCTCGGTGCGGCAGGGGCCGGGAGCCGCCTCCGGTCGCTCGGCGCGGGCCGCGCTGCGCCCACGAGGCCCGCCCGCTGCCGTCGCCGCCGCCGCCTGCGTCCTCCTCGCTGCACGCGTCGCTCTCGCGGTCCCCCGCGAGCTCGCGACTAGGGCGCTCCCACCACCTCGCGCCTCTGCGGAGCCGCCGCCGTCTGTCGGCCGAGTCCCGGTGCGCCCGGCCCGCGCGGCGGCTCTGCGGCTCCGCGCCGCGCTCGCCCAACTCACGCCGGTTTTATATTTAGAAAGAGCTGAGCCATCCTCCCAGCGGCCCCCCCGCCGGGCCCCTCGCGCGCCCGCCCGCGCTCGCTCGCGGCTCGTCCTGCCCACCTGCCGCCGCCCGCCCCGCGAGCGCTCCCCGCGCGGACCCAGCACGCGGCGGCCTGCGCGGGCGGCCCGGCCTAGCCGCCCCGCCGCGCCGTAGCAGCCTGCGGCGGCCGCGACACGAAACGGACGCGCGGGCCTCTGACCTGAGTCTGAGCCGGTCTCCATGCCGGGGATGCTGCGCGCGGCGCCGCGAGGTGGGCGCCCAGAAGCGAGGCAGCGGCGGGCTCGGGCCCGAGGGGCCGCGCGCCGCAGTCCGGGAGGGGCCTGACCGGGCTGGCCCGCGCTGCCCCGGCCAGGGGAGATCCTCCGGGCGGGGGGCCCGAGCTCCCTCTTGAAGGGTCTGTGGCTGTCACGTCGGCCGGTCCCGACCTGAAGAAACACGCCTATCCAAAGGAAGAGACGTGCACTCGGAAAAGTAGAGCCGGGTTCGGAGTCGGCGGGAGGAAGCCCCGCCCTGCGCCTCCCGCGAACTTCTCGGCCCCGGCGCGTTAAACGCCCCGACCCGGCGGCTCCCTGGGCTCCTTTTCTCACTTAAAGGCCGTGATCAAGTATAGTTTTATGATGCTCTCAGAAACTAGGATTGCCGAGTGAAGGAAAGCCACGAAGTTCTTCGAAAAGTTAAATGAACCAAGATATTTAAAGTTCAAATTCAAGTATATATGCTTATATGAGCTTTTTTTTTTTTTTTTTTTAGTTTTTATTCTAATACCTACATTCTTTTTGGTAACCCGAGTGATTTATTTTCTCTTTTTTTTTTCCCGAGTGATTTATTTTCAATATACCGATTTGAACTTTACGGTTTAAGTTTATCCATGAGGTCGTGTACGTGAAAAACACTTGCAAAATGGAATTCAAATTAAGGGGTTGCATAATTCTGTACTTTAAGTGATGGCACTGTCAACAACAGATTAGTTACAAGATCAGATTTTTTTTTTTTTTGGTGTAAGAGGAAGAAATCAAGACCCTAAATGGATTGAAATTGCATTTATCCCTAAAAGAAATCCATAAAGCCCTAGTTAATGTCTTGAAAAATGAATTTATGTCATTCCAGATATAACTTAGGCAAGTACAAGGTACTTACACGACATTAAAGACATATATTTCCTTTATTGCTTTAATATGGAAATTATACATGATCTTTGGGAAATTTTCAAATGATTGGGGATAAAATTAAAAGTGAAAAGTCTTCCACTCCTACCATCCCATTCCCCAGAGAAAAATGTGATTAACAGGTACAGTTGAGTGTGCATTCTCTGAGGCCTTGTCTCGGCACATATGTATACACCCCCAAAAGCAACTAGAATGGAGAGAGGCTCGTACTTACAATGAAGTTCTGTATCACTGATTTTCCCCCATAAACATTCTTCCTTGTTAATTCAAAAAGGTCTACACCACCGCTCTTTTTATTAATTACCTCATACCACAGTAAGTTCACCAATTCCTTTTCTGAGGACATTTTGCCTCTTTGGTTTGACGTTGACACAAAGTCAGTGCATAACAAACTATTTGCAAAGACTACGATACCGAAGTGTATAAAAGTAAAGATTGTCCTCCACCTCCCTGCCCACCATCCCCTCATCTTACTCCCTGGAAATAATCCTATTAACAATTTGGTGCCTCCAATATTTCCCGACTATGGATATATAAAGCAGCTGCACCAAGGATTGTTTTGAGGAAATTTTGACTTCCCATAGCCTCAAATAGATCCTTCTAAAGCCACCACAAAAAAAGAAAGAAAGAAAGAAAGAAAGAAAGAAAGAAAGAAAGAAAGAAAGAAAGAAAGAAAAGAGAATATCAATTAAAAAAAAAAGTTTGTTAGGCAATATTAACTTCCAGACAAGACTAGTTAGCATCTCATAAGTTCATCTTATGTATAAACTTCAGAGTCCACACATGTGCAAATCATGGATATGTGTGTATGCCCAGATTTTTGTTTGTTTTAACAAAAATGGAATCCTACTACACATACTATTATGTAACTTTATCTTTCCACCAAACAATATATCGCAGGTGTCCTTCCATACAGGTAATGATAATAATACCTAATGCTAATTGTGCCAGGCAGTGTTTAAAGTGTTCTACATGGCGGAATTCATTTAGTCCTCACAACAATCCTATGAAGTAGGGATCTCTATGACACCAGATCGTGGAGGAACAAATCCAAAATGCCACAAACTAGGAAGTGATGGAGCGGCGATTTGAACCTGGGCAGTGTAGATCATTCTTCACCACTATGATTTGTATGTACAGAGCTACTTCGTTCCTTTAAATGGCTGCATAAGTACCTGACAAAACCTATTTAATCATTCCCCTACTGATAGGCATTGAGGCTGTCGACAATTTTTTCTACTAGTGCAAGCAAATGCTGTTGTAGAAAATCCCTGTACCTACATCAATCTAGTCACATATTACATACATAGAAATATGTAGAAGTGGAATTGTTAAGTTAAAAAAAGATGCCTTTAACATCTCATCACATACAGCAGCTTATAGCAGCTTACAGTGCTGCTTCTGGTCATCAGTGTTTAACGCTCTAAGCTTTTTTATAATTGCTTCTTTCTTCAAACTATTGCAGTTTATTTTTCCCACTAAATAGCTTCATATTTTTACTAGACAATTTGGTTTTGAATAGTGGCTTCAAGATACTTCCTATCTAGAATTGACTTTGATTTCCAAAAACAGACAAGAAGGAATCGTGGAAGGCATGAACAGGGGGCAAAGAGGGCACTAAGAAGCCAAAATAATGTATCACAAAATCCAAGAACTAAAAACTTACATCTTTTATTCTTTCAAAGTCCCCTCTGCCCTATGGTAGACCCAGATTACGCTAAATGTATGCACAGTTCTAACAAAGTAGTCTTGTTTCCATAGTAAAAGCAAATTAGAAGCAGAATATTAGCACTCTTCTGGGAAGGTACTTGGATGACAGAGGAGCTAACGGACACCCTAAAAATGAGGGAAGAAGCAGGGAAACTAGGAAAGTAAGCTGTAAGAATACAAAAAGCAAAACATTCTGGGGTTATTTGTAAAGTACAAAAAGCACTAACCACCCCAGAGTCCCTGAAGTCATTTCACTTGAACCACTGATGTTCTTGGCAATAATCCTGACATCAAGAAACCATACAGGGGTGCTTGGATGGCTCAGTTGGTTAAATGTCTGCCTTTGGCTCAGGTCATGATCCCAGGGTCCTGAGATCGAGCCCCACATTGAGTTCCCTGCTCTGCGGGGAGCTTGCTTGTCCCTCTCCCTATGCCACTCCCCTCTGTTTGTGCGCTTCCCCCCCCCAATAAATAAATAAAATCTTTTTTTAAAAAAAAGATTTTTAAGCCACCCAGCAGTCCCTCGAATGAGCAATTTTAGATGCCTAAAAGGATTAATTCTAAACTATCTAGAAAATCCAACTATCCCAGATGATTCAATTATCCATTCCCAAGGAGCTCCAGACAAGCCAAAATTCTATAGAAATAGATCTCACACAGTGCTCATTTTGGTTGCTGAAGAGGTCAGGGACTGGGTCCAGTCTGCCAACAGAGTCCCAGCACTCATGATCTTCATCTCTGCTCTCTTCAGTCATTCACTAAAAACAGGTTTCACTACACACAAAACCATGTCAAGACTCGAAACATTCTACTTCTAAAAATCAAACTCAGAAACATCTGCCTCTAACCACCGTAAAGAATCCTTCCACTGTTTTATTCCCTAATTCCTGTGGATTTAGAATACATTTTGGATCCTCCCCATCTCCTGGAACATTTCCACTGCTTTCTGGTCTGTGTTTCCTCTAAGTATCACATGCTCCTTTCTTAGCCTGAATCCCAAAGATGGCAATGAATTCAAGACTTTCTTACCTTGGTTTCTATCTTAAAGACAGTACCACTCAATTCCCAACCTCTGGCAAAACCTATCATTCACTTTATTTTTCCCTCCCAAATATCCCTGGAAAAAGGCAAAAAGCTGACCTGGTCCAATACAATACTATGCCTTGCATCTTAGAGGATAAGGCAACATTTCCTCTAGGGATTAAATTTATCCCTGTACCAGAAGGGATATTTCCTCTGATTTCCTTTAGACAGACATTTCAAAGTTTTTTGTTTACATTCTTCTCCCCGCCAAAAAATTTTTGAAAAATTATGTAATCCATTCACACATTTTTAGATTGGCATCTGAAATTTTCCCTTATAAATAATTGAAAGGGAGAAATTTTGACAATACATTCTATTGTAAATATTAGCATTTTAAAATAAAAACTGGGGCACCTGGGTGGCGCAGTCGGTTAAGCATCCAATTCTTGGTTTCAGCTCAGGTCGTAATCTTAAGACGTTAAGATCACGACCCCCCCCCCCCCCCCCC
>NW_024424119.1:38851034-38870299 GCF_017311325.1 Ursus maritimus
GCCCCCCCCCCCCCCGCTGTGTCAGGCTTGCGGCTCAGCACGAAGTCTGCTTAAGATTCTGTCCCACTCTCCCTCTGCCCCTCCAGCTCCTGCTGGCTCTCTCTCTAAAATAAATAAATAAATCTTTAAAAAATAATAAAATAAAACCCTTCAGGTACTTCTTGAAACTATATATATAGCACTAAAATCTATCCCTGAAACTAATAATGCAGTATATGTTAATGAAATTGAAATTATTTTTTATTTTTTAAAGATTTTATTAATTTATTTGACAGAGAGAGAGAGTACAAGCAGGAAGAGCTGCAGGCAGAGGGAGAGGGAGAAGCGTGCCGAGGAGAGAACCCGATGCGGGCTGGATCCCAGGACCATGGGATCATGACCTGAGCTGAAGGTGGATGCTTAACTGACTGAGCCAGGTTCCCCTGCAATTGAATTTAAATAAAAAATTAAAAAATATATATGTAGCATCTAAATACGATTTTTTAAATGAGATATTGATTTGATGCCTACTATCATCTATTTAAAAATACATGAACAATTCCTTAAAAATCAGAAATTTTATATAATTGCATTTTCTCCTTGAACTTGTATGTCAGTTTTACTTTCCCCACAATAATTTATAATAATGCAATAGTTTTAACCTTGAAAGTTTTATTGTTCACTTCATCATCATTTTCTTCAACAAAAATATGTTGAAAAATATGTTGAAATCTATTTTTTTTAAATATTTTATTTATTTATTTATTTCACAGTGCGAGAGACAGCGAGAAAGGGAATCCAAGTGGGAGAGGGAGAAGCAGGCTTCCCACTGAGCAGGTAGCCCGATGCGGGCTCAATCCCAGGACCCTGGGATCATGACCTGAGCTGAAGGCAGACGCTTAACTGACTGAGCCACCCAGGTGCCCCCAAAGATATGTATATAAATTAAAATATTCAAATTTTTTCTGTGGCCATTTGAAAAATTATTATGATTGACTAAGCATAATTAGTAGTAGTATACAACTTATCAAAACAACATAAATATATTACAACTTTTTTAAATGCTTTAACTATTAGTGATTAGCATATTTTTATGTTACAATTTTTCAGAGTTGAAATATATCTCTTAATGAAAGGGACAGAGGCTTTTTGGGAAAAGAAGAGAGAGAGAGACATATCCAGGAGTTGTTATTCACTTCCTCATTAATTTGGTATATCAAATTGTCCTTTTGAAGTCACTTGAAATTTTCCAGGGGTAATCAACCATAGTTAGACCGGAGGTAGCTGAGACGTATGGCTTGCTTTTGTAAGATGAGAGAAGGGCCATTGTGAAATGGGACACCTTGACTTTAATTTTTTTAAGTTTTTTTTTTTTTTTAAGTAATCTCTACACCCAACGTGGGGCTCAAAACCACAACCCAGAGATCAAGAGTTGCATGCTCTACTGACTAAGCCAGCCAGGCGTCCCATGGACACCTTGAATTTAGAGCTTTCTTAGGCAAAGCAATATAAAGGAAGAATGGGGGCACCTGGGTGGCTCAGTCAATTAAGATCGACTCTTGATTTCGGCTGAGGTCATGATCTCAGGGTCATGAAATCAAACCCTGAGTTGTTGGGCTCTGTGCTGGGCATGGAACCTGCTTAAGATCCTCTCTCTCTCTCAAAAATAAATAAAATAAAATAAAATAAAATAAAATAAAATAAAATAAAATAAAATAAAATAATGTATATGATCTAGAGATTGATTCTCTTGACACTATCCATGTTTTCAGGGCACCTGGGTGGCTCAGTCAGTTAAGTGTCTGCCTTCAGCTCAGGCCATGATCTCAGGGTCCTGAGATCAAGCCCCATGTCCAGCTCCCTGCTCGGTGGGGAGTCTGCTTCTCCCTGTTCCTCTGCCTCTCTGCACTGCTCATAGTTTCTCTCTCTCTCTATCAAATAAATAAATAAAATCTTTTTAAAAAAGAAAAAAAAAACTATCCATGTTCTTATCCTAAGAAATCCTTCACTACTCCCAGAGGACCCTAGCTTCAGGATAGTGCATCTTGAGTATTTTTTGTTCTTATCCTATTCTATCCCTAGTCTCTCCTTTAAAAAAACTTACCCCATCCTTCTCTTTCCATTCCCATATTCAAGCTGCACCTTTATTCTTTTCCCAACCCATTGGGCTTCCCTGAAACTAATCATTTGAGGATACACCAACAGCAAACCTGATGGACACTTTCATCCTGATCTTGTTTGAACTATGGACTCCATTCTCCCTTTCAAAACTCTCCACTAGATCTTCCCTACACAATGTTCTCCTGATTCTTTTCTACTTATCAGTTACCTTCACTGTCTTCTCATTCTCTGCTACCCCTTTGAAGTCGCCACTGTATTGGCTGTTAGTCCGAGACCACTTCTCAACTCTGCCTGCCCTTTCTCTGCATTCCCTGCTGCCTCATCTTCAATTACTAAATGACGAATTTCTCTCTCCAGTTAGCTTCTCCTGGACATCTCCACCTACATGTCCTACCTGTGCTTCAAATTCAACAGATATCCAACCGAATATATTTTCCTTCTCAAACCTACCTCCTGTATCCCTCAGTGTGTGGAACCAGCATCCAGTTGACCAAACCAGAGTCCTGAGAGTAGCCCATAATCTTATCTTCTCCCTCAGTGCTACTCACCATCCGCAGATTGTCACTGAGCAGTATTAGTTAGGGGTTCTTCGGTTCCCAGTGCAGACCAACTCGTGTAAGGACGACGATATCTGAAGACGAGTACTGGAGTAATTCACAGAAACAAAGAAAAATGAAAGAAATTGGCTTCCAAAAGATAAGAAGTGGGCACAACCAGGATCTAGGCAACAGAACTCGAAGATCATCCCCCAGGGAATTACAACCAGCTGATTCAGCAATAACACAGCCTTTCATTTCTGGATGTTGTGGAAAAAGAATGATAAGCCCCAACCTCTGATTCGACCTTGATTAAAAATAAAAGAAACCTTAAGTGCAAATGCTAATAGATGAAAGGTAAACAACCTTAGTGACATAAATTCTTTGGGAACCCAAATTATTCTGTGACATAAGTACTTTGGGAATTCAAAGTATTCTGTTGGTCTAACATTTCTCAACAACAATAAAAAAAAAGAGATGATTTTTAAAACTTTGCATTCTGATGACTAGAGGAGCAGGATGAATAAGAGACCGACTTGTAAGTGGCAAAGGTCATGTTTAAGTTTCAACTAGGGGCACCTGGCTGGCTTAGTTAGTAGAGCATACAACTCTTGATTTCAGGGTTGTAGGTTTGAGCCCCATGTTGAGTGTAGAGATGATATCTTTTAAAAAAATTCAAGTATAAATGTGCTCTATTTCTTGTTATTATGATTATAGCTTCTTTAATGTTTAGTAAGGAACAAGAAACTACTCTTAAGTAATCGAATTATCTCATTCACGCTACAAATGAATTCAGTAGCCTTTGGTGTACAAAAACGCTGTGTGGATGCGTCTGTCAAATCAAGAATGACTTTGAATGACTTCCTCTCAGAGCTGTAGAAATTAAAACCACCTCTCATATAGCTGATCCAAATGCAAACGAGGTGTGATTTCTTCAACGGTGTCAAGTTTAAAGTCCTGGAATGGGAAAGTTGATTGATCTAGTTTGGATCACTTGTCCACACTGGTGGAGATTTGGGACTATTAATAGAAGAAGGAGAATGGGAAAGTTGAACAACTAGACAAACATAGCAACCACCTCCCACTGGTCTAAATAGCAAATATTCATTCTCCTTAAAATGGCTCTAATCTGCCACTTTCACTCTATACCTTGACTTTTTTCTTTTTTTGAAAGATTATTTTATTTATTTGACAGAGATAGAGACAGCCAGCGAGAGAGGGAACACAAGCAGGGGGAGTGGTAGAGGAAGAAGCAGGCTCCCAGTGGAGGAGCCTGATGTGGGGCTCGATCCCATAACACCGGGATCACGCCCCGAGCCGAAGGCAGGCGCTTAACCGCTGTGCCACCCAGGTGCCCCTCACTCTATACCTTGACTTAATCTACTTTCTTTAAGGCATCTTTTGGTAAAAAGAAGTACTCAGTCTTTAATCCTTTGCACACTGGCTTCTGGCTTCTTCACTTTACCTTGATAAAGAACACCACTGTTGGGGCGCCTGGGTGGCACAGCGGTTGAGCGTCTGCCTTCGGCTCAGGGCGTGATCCCGGCGTTGTGGGATCGAGCCCCACGTCAGGCTCCTCCACTATGAGCCTGCTTCTTCCTCTCCCACTCCCCCTGCTTGTGTTCTCTCTCTCGCTGGCTGCCTCTATCCTGTCGAATAAATAAATAAAATCTTTAAAAAAAAAAAAAAAGAACACCACTGTTGATCCGAAAATTTACCATGATTTCTCTATGTTTTAATTTTTTAAATTTAATACATATGTACATGTATGCTTTATACATATATTTTTATATTTTGTATAATTTATCATAAATACAAAGATTTAATTTTCAAAACTTAGTACATATGTATGCATTTTTAACATTCAGCTCTGACACGTTATTGTATTCCTTCTAGGTGTACAACACAATTTAATATATGTATATATTACCAAATGATCACTACAATAAGCGTAGTTACCATCCATCACCACACATAGTTTAAAAGATTTCTTGTGATGAGAATTTTTAAGATCTACTCTCCTAGCAACTTTTAAACCATAAGGTTTTGTTAACTATAGTCACCATGCTGCACATTTTATCCCTAAGACTTTATTATCTTGCAACCGGAAGTTTGTACCTTTTGACCATCGTCACCCATTTTGCATATCCCTCATATCATATTTAGTGGTTTTTCTTTTTTTTTTTTTTTAAGATTTTATTTATTCGACAAAGACAGCCAGCGAGTGGAGGAAGAAGCAGGCTCATAGCGGAGGAGCCTGATGTGGGGCTCGATCCCATAACGCCGGGATCACGCCCTGAGCCGAAGGCAGACGCTTAACCGCTATGCTACCCAGGCGCCCCATTTAGTGGTTTTTCAAGACAGCTTAACCTCCCTGACGTCTCTCAAATATCAAACATTTCTTGCAACTCCAACCTCTCTTGTCACCCTTGACTCATTTTTCTTCTACCTTATTTTTTTTCAAGGTTTTATTTATTTATTTATTTATTTATTTATTTATTTATTTGAGAGAGCAAGCACGCAAGAGCACAAGTAGAGGGAGGGACAGAGGGATGGGCAGACTCCTCGCCAAGCTCAGAGCCTGAGAGCCCGACCTCGGGCTCCATCCCAGGACCTCCCCCTCCCATTAAGATCATGACCAGAGTGGAAATCAGACACTTTACCGACAGCCGCTCAGGCACCCCTCTTCTACCTTTCTAAAGTTTGCCTGATTCCCTCACCATTTCCCCTTCCTACTCCTTTATGCACCTTATCAGCCAATCTTCAGCCCTTCCTGTAAAGGGCTAGCTAGTATACAGTTTAGGCTTTGTGGGCTACAGAGTTTCACAACTATTCAATTCTGCCATTATAACGTGAGAGCAGTCGTGAATACTACGGAAACCAAGGAGCATGGTCATGTTCCAATAAAACTTTATTTACAAAAACAGTGGGCTGATTTGGACTAAAGACCAAAGTTTGCTGATCTCTCATCTAGGAGCTTCCTGAGAAAGGGAGACTAGGAGATGAATGTTGGGGGCTTATATGTCTAAAACTGTCTCTAATCTCCAACTGAAATACCCAGGATGACTGGAATAGAATTCTAGGTTGGAAATAACCACTCCTCGTAATTTTGAAGGTACTGCTCAATTTCTTCTACCTTCCCCAACGGCTTCTTTCCTTTAGCTTGGTTAGCTCCACTAGCTGCCAGAGGTAGGGCTTTGCCTTAAGATTTTATTCAGGCTCACGGAGCTATTTTACTTCATTAGTAACATTTTTTCATTTCTAAAAAATAAAATGCATTTGAAGAAATTGACCATGATGTTTTCCAATTTCCTGTACCCAAGGAATACCTTTTCCTAGAATTTGGTACCAGGAAAATGTTTGAATCTCATGGAAACTTCTATGCTTTCTTTCATGAGACAACGGGCATTAAGTAATCCATTGTGATTCATTTTTTGTCTTGACTATTAGTGTCCAATTGCATTAAACTCTCATACTATATTCAATTCATTTGCATCCTCAGATGTTTAATAAAAGTAAATAAATGTGGAGGAACAGACAATGCGAAGGCAACTATTTTGTCAACTATTTCAGCACTCCAGACTGAAGGGAAAGAAATAGATATTTCTTTCAATGGAAGGGCATCAACATCAGGTTGTAATAATATATATCTAGATTGGAAATAGATCAGTGCAGCCATCTTTACAAAATATAATCTGCCATATTGTGCATGATTTTGATGATTTCTTTGTTCTCACCCATCAGTATTTGCATTAAATCACCAAATCCTACTACTACCACGTGCTGGGTCTTTTTTAGTTCGTCACCATTTAGACCACCTTCATTGTCCCACCTGGATTATTGCACAACCTCCTAACAAAACCAGTCCTTTTGCCTCCAGCCTTCTCTCTCCAATCTTTTCTCCATCCTGAAGCCAAAACAGCTAAAAACAAACAAAAAGCCTACTTATTTAAGTATTACTTAGTTTGCTTATCATGGCTAGAGATCCCACCAGATTGCTTACAAGTGAAACTAATTGACTTGTGGTTTTTCTCTTTCTTTACTGATGCACGATCTCCCACCCTTTACCATGATGGTGGCATTTAATCAAAAGTTACAGTTTTGTCACAGTTCCAAGAAGGAGTCATTTTTTCCCTGGGAATTTATTCATATGTAACATGTCACTTACTTACAGAGTATTTCAACTAGCATAGTGTTTCTCAAAGTGTAGTCCAAGGATCACTCACAATGGGTTGTGGAGGGGAAGGTCCCCGAATTTGTATTCAAATGAAGAATACCATGTGGTTCTAAGGTACATACAGTTTGAGAACCACTAAGTAAAGTTTCTCTGACTTGCCCAGTTAAACTTAAGAGCCAATTTGATTTCACATCCCTCTGCTTTCTCCAGCTTCTCCTTGATGCCCCATTTTCAGCCTGACAAGGAGAGGTGGGTATAGGATAAGAATATGTACTCGGACCTGGGACTGGGATAGCTTCTTCTTGACTGTTTCTTCAGCTTGCATTGCTGCCTGTGAGATGAACCTAGTGGTTCATTTAGTTGAGTTTGCTCTATCTTTTTAAAGTCTCAGTGCCTTGACTTACCCTGGTCTTTCAGTCTAGAATGTTTTTCTCTCCCGACTCCACCCCTCCAAAAATCATCTCATTATTAGAACCCTCCAAACAATCCTTCTGGAGTCCCTCAGCCCTTTTTGCTATGCCCCCAGGAATCCGGGCCAACGGCCATTCATATAGTCAACAAATCGACTGACCCCTGCTATGTAGCACGTACTGTTCCAAGGACTGGAGATTGTGTCTCATGGAACAGACCAGATAAAAATTCTTACTCTGGAATTGGTATTCTAGTGAAAAAGACAGACCCCCCCCCCCAAAAAAAGACTGCCAACACGTAGTAAACAAATAAAACTGTATGTTAGAAGGGGAAACAGGAGTGGGGAGGGTTGGGGTCCAATTTAAGCAGTGTGGTGGGAGAGCTTCATTGAGAAGCTATTAAAGGATGGAAGAGTGAGCCATAGGGCTACCTACTGGAGAAGCGCGCAGCCAGAAATGCCAAGCAGGTTGGAAGGAGAGGGAGAGCAAGGAGACCCTTGTGACTGGCGATTTCTAGGAAGAGTTCAAGGTTATGGGTGATCAGTTTCTATCAAGCTTTGTAAGCCACTGTTAAAATTCGGGTTTTTACTCCAAGTGGAATGGGAAGCCTTTGCAGGGTGTTAAGCAGAAGGACATTATCTGTTTCACGTTTTTAACCATCCCTTCGCTGCAGTGTAAAGAACTTAACCATCCCTTCGCTACAGTGTAAAGAACGGACAAGATTAGAAAAGTGGGGGCGCCTGGGTGGCTCAGTCGTTAAGCGTCTGCCTTCGGCTCAGGGCGTGATCCCAGCGATGTGGGATCGAGCCCCACATCAGGCTCCTCTGCTGGGGTCCTGCTTCTTCCTCTCCCACTCCCCCTGCTTGTGTGTTACCTCTCTCGCTGGCTGTCTCTCTCTGTCAAATAAATAAATAAAATCTTAAAAAAAAAAAAAAAGATTAGAAAAGTGCATTCAACAGGCTATTGCAGTAACCCAGGGGAGGCATGATGGTGTTCTGGAGCATGGTGGCAGGTGTGAAATTAATAAAATTACTATTTGTTCAAATGCAACTTGTGGCATTAATTATGGGTTGCATTGAATGCATCACTGGTATGCTTCTGCAGTGGGTTTTTCCAGCCTGGATTTCAGGGAAGGGCAGAAAGAAGAAGGAGGAGGGATGGTTTGAGGTGACCAAGGAGACCGAGCATCAAAAACCTGAAAACCTGAGATGGTTCCAGGCCTTTAGGCCTCTGGCGCAGCAATAATTCTCTGGGCGAGCCCACCAGCCGTTTCCCAATGACCATGCGCAACAGGCCAGGTGGGAGCCTATGGAAAACACAGGACTCTCGCAAAGCGGGACAAACGCATTCCGGGAATCGTAGTTCTGCGCCTTTACGCAGGCGCAGTGGCCCCTCGCCGGCTTGCGCGCGCAGCTCCTGCAGGACCAGTTTCTAGAAGCTCATTGCGGTGGCGATGGTTCTGACTGCGGGTGCTGATGCAGGTAGCGGTTGTCCCGGGCCCCTGATTTGGGGGCCGCGGCCGGCTCTCCGGTTCCAAGGATGCACCCGGAGCGGGGTGGGTGGGGAGCCGAGCGACCTCACCGTGCACTCCCGATGCCGCAGCTTCGGGGGGGCGGGTAGGTGGGCACTGTCCTGAATGATGGAGCTTTCCTCCATCCCTTCCCTGCCCTTACGGTCCTGCAACTTGGGGACGCGGGCATTTTGGGCGGGAAAGTTCTTTGATGTGTGCGCGTAGGGGAAGGGAGCTATGCGGTAACTGCAGGATGTTTAGCAGCATCCGCTGTACGCGCCAGGTAGGTACGAGTAGCGCGCCTCCTCCAGTCGTGATAACCAAAATGTCTTCAGCGCCCCCCTCCCTTTGAGAACTTCTCTCTGCCTGCGTCACATTTTCGCGGAGCCTCTGTTGTAGGCTCCCTGGAGACCGAGACGAGTGTCTGGTCACCGCACAGCCCCAGGTGCTCAGCGCGGCGCAGGTACTCCGTAGGCGCCTAATATTTGGCGGAGGAATAAGTGACGTCATGCATACGTGTGAGCCAGGCTCTGTGCTCGGAGGTGGGAAATTACTGGTGTTATAGTTGCAACAGGAGGAGAGAGTGCTTTCACCTGCCGCATTGTAGCGCATCTCACTCAGGCTGTATTGTCATTTCCTGGGTGTTGTCTGAGGGTGGGGACCCTGCCACATCTGTCCACGCGTGTCTCCATAGTGTCCTGATGTTCAGTTATTTGCAGCATGAAAGAACGCACGTAGCACAGGATAGGTTCTGTGCAAAAGAGCACCTGGGGATCAGAGAAAGCTTTGTACAAGAGGTGACAGTTGAAAGGAGTCAAGTTTTAACGGATGAGTAAAAGTTTGGTAGGAGAGGGAAAGAAGGCAGCTTTCAAGGAGAGGGAAGGGCCCAGTGAAAGGATGGAAGGGGAGAGAGGGTGTGTGGAAATGGGGACATTCTTTCTGGCTGCAGCCCCCATCAGGGGCAGCTAGAGCTCGAGAGGTGAGGTCTTTAGGGCAGGGTCTCTAGCTCATCATGCATGGCCTCTGCATTTGAATTTTACCTTGGTACAGATGGGGGGGGGGTTTGACCCAGGTGTGCATATTAGAAGGCATCCTTAGGCTGCAGTGTGACTGAATTGAAACCTGTACATGGGTAGCTTAAGTAGGATAGAATGGAGAGGTTCTTAGGAAATAAAACCGCCAGAACTTGGTTATTGATTATGAGAAATTTGAGAGGCAAATAGGAAATCAGGCTGGTAAGTTGAGCACCTGGTGGGAAGTGGGTGGCCCTTCACTGCAATAGTTCAGGAGCTGATAAATAACTTTGTGCCTGGATTCTCTTGTAGCCGTGAGCCTTTTCTTATGTGTTTTACTTATGAGGAGTATTTAGTTTGAAGAAATTGTTTTCTTGGAGGGTATCTTTAATTACTGTTAAATAACTCCTCCGCTTCTCACGTAGACCTTTAATGTAGCAGCTGGGCAGGGCTGTTCTAGGCTTCTAGATACACGCATGTCTACATATATCTGAACCAATCCAAGAACTATGTTCTTAGGAGTAATAATTTGTTTTGCTTAATATCTTCTATTTCTTGACAGTTGCTGCAAGACCATAAGCTGAATGCTTGGAACCCTTGATATTTCACTGTCTATAGTGCCTGTTGGTGGACTGTACTGATAATTCAACTAGAGTCTAAAGGGAATTGGGTTCCTGCTGCTGATACACATTGCAGGCTGTGGTATCCTTGAAGAAGATGACAGCCATCTCCCCAGACCCTCACACTCTGGCCTCAAGTGAACCAAGCAAGGTCCTAAGCATGGATACTCCTGGGGATCAAGAAGCCATCCTGAGAGGAGACAGTACTGACCCAGAGACTTTCAGACAGAGATTCAGGTGGTTTTGTTACTCAGAAGCAGCTGGACCCAGAAAAGCCCTGAATCAGCTCTGGGATCTCTGCATTCGGTGGCTGAGACCAGACATCCACACGAAAGAGCAGATTTTGGAGCTTTTGGTGTTTGAGCAATTCCTGACCATTCTGCCCGGGGAGATCAGGATTTGGGTAAAGTCACAGCATCCTGAGAGTAGTGAGGAAGTGGTGACCCTAATAGAGGATTTGACCCCAATGCTTGAAGAAAAGGAAGGTGAGATTTATAGAGGGCGGGAGGAAGAGGGAGCAGTCTTCTCAAGGTGTGAAAGTAAACTCCCCCAAAGAAAGCAACTGATTGCTAAAAAGGAGTCTAAGTTTGGGGTTGGAACTGGCTTTGGATCAGCCCTGACTTTACGGTGTAATCGTGGGCAAGCTATGCAACCTCTCAGAACCTTCTTCTTCTTTTTTTTTTTTAATCTTTACGAGGGTTAAACTTGATAAGGTATAATACTAATTTCTTTCCTTTCAGCCTTGAGTAAAAGGGAATCTTAGAACACGGGAAATTACCTGAAAATGTGGGGACTCACAAGCATATCATCCAGCCCAGGCCTTAACTTTTGCCTCCACTGTGTGTGGGAGCAAGTTTCTAGATTGGGGTGCCCGGTATCCGTGATGATGGAAATGCATTCTGTGCTGTTTGGCACTGCAGGTTAAGCCTCTGAAATGTAACAAGGGCAAATAAGGAAATGAATCTTAAATTTAAATGGCTGTAGGTGGCAAGCAGCTACGCTATTGGATAGTACGATTTCCACAGCATCGGGGGAGGAACAGCTGACCTACAGTTTTATAATTACATTATTATACATATACACATGCTTAAAACATAAATTGAATTATATCTTCGTAAAATATTGATAAAAAGACTTCTAGGGTGGCTAGCCCTTTGAGGTCATGTGGTTCAACTTTTATAAAATCCCTCTAATATGCTACAAGTGTTCCGAATATGTGGAGCGGACGAGCTACCGTAAGGCTCTCAGTACATTCATAGGACAGTTTATATTCCACCAAGAGTTCCACGGTAGGAAAATGGCATTTACCTCCACAGAGTTAGGTTGTGGTGACACAGCTAATTGGTATGTTCGACATTGGGGTTTCCTGACTTCTCTGACTTGTCATGGCAACACAGTGCTTCTCCAAAATTAGGGCCTCTGTGTGGAAGCCTCTTGCAATAAAAAAGTTCGTGAATTAATTGCTTTAGCACTCTGTAAGAACAGTTTCCTTAAAAGAGTCCCTTCTACATAATTCTGATTCTTAATTCCTCTTGATTATCTAATCAATACGCTGCCTAAGATTCTCTTCATAAGAAAGTAAAGCCTGATTTAAAAAATACTTAACCCTTATCAGAAGAAGATCTGTTGACATCTCAAGGTATATAATCTCTTTAGTTGATATGTTCAGGTTCCTCATTTCCCTCTTTAGGCATCTGCTGGTGACCGCAGAAGAGGTGCGTGTTCCTGAGACCAGCCCCATGCTTTCATTCGAGAAGTGACTCTCTGCGAGGCACTGTGCTAGGACTATGAAGAAAACAAATTAATACATAAAACAAATATGCTGTTTTATATTAATACAGCCTGTGAATATTTTAAAAATAACTTATGCAAATTAAACACATTAAAACTGTAGGTGTGTGGATTGAATGAAATCAATTATTGTGAGCTTAGGGATTGAAAGGCTATTTTGTGGAGTAGGGGAAAAACTTGGATTTTAAAAAGAGAGTGTATGTGGCTTTTATCTCTGTTTTAAAAAGAGTGGGAAAAACTTTGTTTCTTCTGACCTTTTTCTCCAAAGAAACATGTATAAGAATTTCTAGCCTGAGGAATGCATTTGAAAGACTAGAGTGTTCTTTCCCACCCCCCGTTCCTAGATCCAGTCTCTCAAGAGTCTGTTATTTCCCAAGAGGAGAACCCTGAAGAAAATAAAGTGGTTTCTGTCCTTCCAAGTACTGAGTCCCAGGTAAGCTTCCTTTCACTGGTTTTCATTCTTAAGTGAATTACTTGCTGAGCTCCTACAGAGTGGTATAAAGATACTAGAATGATGAAGACAGTTTCCTTCACATTCTTCACATTCTTCGAACTCATTCTTCAGATGCTGTTTTATTTCAGTTACCAGAATTTGTCACAGGTCTGACTCTAAGAAAAACAACAACAAAAAGTTTACTAAAATTCTACAGTTATTCTTGATAAAGTTAGTCAAGTGGAAATAGAATTATATTTCCTTAAAACAATTTTAAAAAATCTCCAGCTGAGCGGTGTTGGAAAATAAAAAGCATCTCTCACAATGCCTGTAAAAAGATAAGGATGTCTAATCATGCTGCTGTTAATGAGTAGTTTTTGAATATTCTAGCCAATGCAGTAAGATAAGAAGGGAATGAGGTAAGTATTGGTATGAAAGAGACAAATGTGTTATTTGCAGATAACATGGTCTATTTGGAAAACCTCTGAGAATCAACTGAACAAGTACTAAAACTCATAATTGAGAAAAGGAGCTAGTTACAAATCAGAATAACTTGTAATCAGTTAAAAATCACTTAGAAAAACATTTTTTTAAAGATTTTACTTATTTGAGAGAGAGAACACATGTGCACGCACGCATGAGCAGCGGGGATCAGCAGAGGGGAGGGAGAAGAAGGCTCTTCACTGAGCAGGGAACCCGGATGCAGGGCTTTACCAGGATCCTGGGATCATGACATGAGCCAAAGGCAGACGCTTAACTGAGCCACCCAGACACCCTGGGAAAAAAAATTCTTATTCACAGTTGTAATTAATACTGCTATCGTAGACTGATAATGGCTCCCCAAAATATGTCCACTTCCTGATCTCTAGAACCTGTGAATGTTAATCCAATGCAAAAAGACTGTATTTTATGTGTTTGTTAGGAATCCATGACATTCAAGGATGTGATCGTGAGCTTTTCCAGAGGAGAGTGGAGGAGGCTGGAGCCTTTTCAGAAGGAGCTCTATAAGGAAGTGCTACTGGAGAACTTTAGGAACCTAGAGTTTCTGGGTAAAGATACCTCTTTATGATCTAACATATAAGCTGTGTACCTTTTTGTCCCCTATTATTGAAAGATAAGTGCTATTAACTATATTGGCTGGGCGTGCAGGGGTGATAACGACTAATCCTAAAAGTGGGTTCTGAAAATGTACTTTTCTGCAATGTTTTCTCCAAAAAAGCATTTCCGCTTCATTGAACTGGAAATGTTGAGTATCACTGTGCTGTTTTCAAGGACATACCTTCCCCAGTTCCTCATATTCCAGGATTAATGTCTGTATTTGACAGCATCTTCTCTTTCCTGGAGAACCAGAGGCTGTGTGTGAATGTTGGAACATCTTCATCCTGTGCAGAAACAGTCATTTTTTTCATTCTTTTCTCTATGAGCAGGATTTCCAGTTTCCAAATTAGATTTGATTTCCCAGTTTAAGTGGGTTGAACTGCCATGGCTGCTGGAAAAAGAAATCGCAAAAGGCTCCAGACCAGGTGAGTTGGTGAAAAGCAAAGAAATTAAAACAGTTGCTTAACCAAGTCATTTGTGAAGAGCTTTTGAAATGTTGGGTGGGCTAGATGCTAAAATAGAAAGGTTGACTAGAGTAGACCCTTGCTTTCCTGGAATATTCATTTGAGCGGAGAGACCATTCGTGTAGGTCCCCTGAGAGGTAGATGCCAAGACATGATTAGCTATGCCAGGGACTTAGTGGGGAGAATTGCAGTGAGGGAAATGGGGAGACCTGTCAGGGCATAAGGTGGGTGTGACACCTGTGAATGAGAGAGGGAAGGAAGGAAGGCTGGGTAGGAAGTGTCTTAGACTGATGTGCAGTGTTTTGTTTTTTAAGTATTTGAGAGCGAGAGAGGGACAAGAGAGCATGAGTTGGGGGGGGAGGGGCAGAGGGAGAAGCAGACTCCCTGCTGAGCAGGGAGCTCAATGTTGGACTCCATCCCATCATGAGCTGAGCTGAAGGCAGGTACCTAGCCAACTGAGCCACCCAGGCGCATGATGTGCCGTTTAGGAAAGTTTTGGCAAGGCCAAAGAAGAGTTCTCCAGCTGGAGTCGCCTATCAGGAGTACTGTGTCTCTGGGCTGCCCAGGTGTACCTCCCGTACTTGCCATTGCCTGGGAGCAGCTGTGGGAAAGTGGCCTTGGCGGGAATGCCGTGGTGGAATCAGAGAGCAGCCATGGGGGCTGTTAAGTAAGCACTGCAGAGCTGGAGATCTGAGCAGTGCATTTCTGGGAATGCCATAATACAGATATCAAAGCACACAGTGTTAGTAATGGGATGTATGCTGTACTAACAGCCGTATAACGTTGAAGTTGAACTTTGAAGGAAAAGGAGGAATTCATCCAGCGGACAGCATGGAAAGTATAATCTCATTTTTGTTAAAAGGAAAAAAACGTACATATATGTGTATAGATATAGATTTTTTAATGTCTGGAGAACATTCACATTAACCCTGGTCATCTTCGAGGGATTACGTTTTTTCTTTGTCCTTCTATTTTAAAATTTAGCAGTAAATTTCAAGAAAAATTTTAGCAGTAAATATATTAACTTTACATTTAAAAAATAAGTTATTGTTTATATATCAATACCTTGTTGGTTTTTTTTTTTTAAGGAAAAAACCCTGTAATTTCACTTAGCTCTATTCCATCTTAACCAAAGTCAACCTATTGGCTGTTTTCAGTATAGATGCCCAATGAAAGGATATTATGTTTAATACAAATGGTGTAAATATGCACCCCTCTCCTGCATAAGCATTATGTAGATGTACAACTTGTTTAAAAAGTTATTTACAACAGACTGGAGAAAAAACTTTTTTGATAGACAAAGCAGAGTCGGTAGCTATAATTTAGAAAATACTTTAGCAAATCAATAAGGAACGCTGAGCCTGTTAGAAAGATGGGCAAAGAACTTGAGCAGATAGCTGACAAAATTAAAAGTAACCGACAAAACTAAACTTTAAATTGCTGTAAACTTGAAAAAAATGTTCCAACTCACCAGTCAACAATGAAATATACATTTAAAGCAACAGTATGGAGGCGCCCGAGTGGCATAGTTGGTTAAGCCTCCAACTCTTTGGTTTTGACTCAGGTCATGATCTCAGGGTCCTGAGATCGAGCCTCACATCGGGCTCCACGTTCAGCGGGAAGTCTGCTTGAGCTTCTGTCACCCTGTCCCTCTACCTCTCCCCCCGTGCACTCTCTCTAAAATAAATAAATAATTCTTTTTAAAAATGCACAGACTTTTTAATAATGGTTAACTTCTGGGGAATAGAATTTTGTTTTTTATAGTTAACTCTTTAAAAAATAGTTTTATGAAAGTGATGGTGTGATCTCATGATTAAGAGTCAAGATGAATGATGTGGTTAATAAGTGAGTTCAAAGTTCGGAGAGGAGTATAGAGTATGGTATTGGAGAAAGCTGTGGGGATTGTGGGACTTGAACCCGAGGCTCTGGGTGTTTGTGTTCAGGAAGGTGCTATGAGATTGCATTTGAGGGAGGACAAAGACCGAAGGAATAGGATTGAAAACACAGTAGTGTGATAGGGACAGCGAATGGATGCCTGATTAGAGTGAATCCATAAGGTTGACTGTGATAACCTTTGAAAGCCTAACATAGGGAATACTGCATGTCTATGACATTTTCTATAAACTTAGTGCTACTTGGCTGCTTTGAGAAGCAGTGTGGTATAGGGATCAAAAGTATGGGCTTTGGTGTCAGAATAGATGAAAAATCTGGTTCTGTCACTTAGAACACGTGTGACTTTGGGCATGCTTCTTACACCCTCTGTGCCTAGTTGCCACACCCACAAAACAGGGATAATATCAAGACCAACCTTATAGGGCTGTTGTGAAAATTAAGGGAGATACAAGTATAGTGCTTGATATGGGGCCTGGCGTTTACTAAGCATTCAATAAACGTTTGCACTGTCATTATTTGGAAAGAGAATAGAGTGGATTGAGAGAGAGTGCGTTTGTACCTCTTACAGAAATTTGAAATGAGGGTAAGAACTTGCATCTTTATTCTAACTATAAAGCACAAACTTTTCATTTTCCCCAATATTTTTCTTAACCCCTATATTTACCTAGTTTCTCTATATTTTTTCCTTCTCTGTTTCCTAAGATTCTGAAAATCATCCAAGACATATTCATATCGTTTATAGTCATTCCTTCATCTCTTCCTGTCTCAATCCCAGATAGGACAGCTTCCTTTATTGCAAACAGGACACATTCTATTTGTTATTTCTTTTAGAGTGTGAACCTAGAGGTGAATTGAAGGAATCCTCTCGAAATCAAGATGTTCTTCTGGAAGAATCTACTTTAGATAAAATAATAGAAAGATGCCTAATGGGTGGTAATTATGGCTTGATGGGAGAGTCCCGGAAACGTAGCAGTAAGGAATATTCGCAAGTCACAGGCACACAAAAGAAAACTCATGGGAGAGGCAGTAAGGGTGAGGAATTTGACCCAGAAAAGAGCCCCTTTGGAAGTAGTTTCAAGCAAACCTCAGATATAATTAAACATCTGAGAGTCTACTTAAGGAAGAAATCTCGGAGGTATAATGAATGCAAGAAACCCTTCAGTTTTCATTCAGACCTTATTCTGAACCGCAAAGAACACACTGGAGAGAAGCCACGGAAATGTAATGAAGGCAGAAAAGTCTTAGGTCACTCTTCCTCCCTAACTGAACACCAGAAACATCAGAAAATGCACTTGGGGGGGAAGACCCAAAAGTGCACTAATTGTGGGATAGCCTTTACGCGGAGCTCATCCCTTAAGAGAAAAAACTCCTCTATCTGTGAAAAATGTTGGAAAAATTTAAATCAAGATGCAACCTCAGATAAAGATGAGGGAGCTGAGATGGGAGAGAAGACCCATAAATGTAGCAAATGCGGAAAAGCCTTTGGCTACAGTGCCTCACTGACCAAACATAGGAGAATTCACACAGGGGAGAAACCCTACATGTGCAATGAATGTGGAAAAGCTTTCAGTGATAGTTCATCCCTCACGCCACATCACAGAACTCATAGCGGAGAAAAACCCTACAAATGTGACGACTGTGGAAAAGCTTTCACCCTGAGTGCCCACCTCATCAAACACCAGAGAGTTCATACTGGAGAAAAACCCTATAAATGTAAAGAATGCGGGAGACCCTTCAGTGACAGTTCCTCTCTTATTCAACATCAGCGAATTCATACTGGCGAAAAACCCTACACGTGTAACAACTGTGGAAAATCCTTCAGTCACAGCTCGTCCCTTTCCAAACATCAGAGGATTCATACTGGAGAGAAACCCTATAAATGCGGTGAATGTGGAAAAGCCTTTAGACAGAATTCTTGCCTCACTCGACATCAGAGGATCCACACTGGAGAAAAACCCTATTTGTGTAACGACTGCGGGATGACTTTCAGCCATTTTACATCTGTCATTTACCATCAGAGACTTCATTCAGGAGAAAAGCCCTACAAGTGTAACCAGTGTGAGAAGGCCTTCCCTACCCATTCACTCCTCAGCCGCCATCAGAGAATTCATACTGGCGTAAAACCGTATAAATGTAAAGAATGTGGGAAGTCTTTCAGTCAGAGTTCATCTCTTAACGAGCACCATCGAATTCATACCGGAGAGAAGCCCTATGAATGTAATTACTGCGGAGCAACCTTCAGCCGGAGCTCCATCCTCGTCGAGCACCTAAAAATCCATACTGGCAGGAGAGAGTACGAATGTAATGAATGTGAAAAGACATTTAAGAGTAACTCAGGCCTCATCAGACATCGGGGATTTCACTCTGGAGAGTAATTCTTGAAATACAGTTAAGGTGGTTGGGGGGGTGGAATCTCATCAAATTGTCCCTTATTGAAAACCCGGGGTGTCCACTACCACAGCACGGATCCGGAGCTACAACTTTAATGGGTTGGCAGCTGGGAAAACATATTGTGCCACTCACCACTCTTCTGTGGTAGATCATAAGAGGCTTGGTAAAGTCCCGTGGGAAGCGAAGGAAGCAGGATGAGATGCGCAATGATTCTGAAAGGCCAAATGCAGATTTAAAAAGCAAGAGGAGGTGCACGGGACCCACTGGCGAACCTTTTTTTTTTCTTCAAGAGATTTCCCTCTTCTAGCTTCTAGCAAGAACTGGTCTCGAGTCATAACCTAGGTTCTGGGTTCTGTCCCAGTTTGCCAACGAGCTCACTAACCTTGGGCACATCATTTGACCTTTCTAAATTTGAGTTTTCTTTACTGGCAGCATGAAGGGGGTGGGACTCACGATTTCTAAGTTTACCTCCGATCCTCTCCGAAGCTGTGGAAATAAGCTAACCACTTTGGGTTCGATGGAATTTTCAGGTTTCTCTAGTAGAAAGTGCTCATTTGGGATCCTGAACTGAGACTGTGGTATACTTTTTGAATGGCTGGTGCTGGGAACCCTAGAGTATCAACAGGGCCGAGTCGGCGGAGCTCACGTGGGTGTGTCTTCAGGGAACGTTTTAACTGGACAAAGTACCCCAACCTGTTTTTCCCTCTGGGCTTTGACTGAGGGGATTAGGAATCTAGAGGGCATACATTGGAGCCATCTTGGCCATGAGAGTGCCAGTCCTAGGAAAATGGGTTGGGGGCTGGGAAACGGGGGGGGGGGGGGGGGGGAA
>NW_024424119.1:38870309-38980716 GCF_017311325.1 Ursus maritimus
GGGGGGGGGGGGGGGTGGTGTGGAAGGAAATGGGTGCTGAAAACAGAGCTATTTGGGATGGATTATCTTTTGCAAAATAGAATTCTATTTTTTTTAAAAGTTTGCTTATCCTAAGTACAGCCCCCTGTGATCGGAGTGCAAATGTGTAGGACAAAGGTCACAAGCTATGATTGGGCCGTCTGATATGTTTTGGTTGGTCTGCATGGTAAGGGGGGTGTGTGTGTGTGTGAGAGAGAGAGAGAGAGACAGACAGACTAGTTGTCACCATTTAAAAAGGAGATTTCATACCAAAAAAAAAAAATCTTGCCTTGAAAAATTATAAGGGCTGACAACCCTGGCCCGTATTTCTGTGGGGTCGTCAGCTGGTTTGGAGTAGCAGCTGCTGCCTTTACATGGGGAATCTACTCTTCTACTGGCCAAGTCCTCTGATTTATAGGACCTGACTTGCCCCACTATAGGAACTTGATACTATGGTCCCCTACCATCTGGAGAATACATATTCTAAAGTCTAAAGAGATTGCTCCACTGATAGTAAAATTCAGGAAAAGAATGTAGAAATCCCACAAAATAACTTCTCCATTAAGTGTTTTGTTGAGAAATTAGACCTGAAAATAAGAGTGAACAGATATCAGTGGGTCATTTCTTATGATGCCTCTCATTGGTGGAGCGTGAGTAATCATTTCTGACTGAAAAAGGAACTAAAAACCCAGAGTCAGGTTTAGGTCTCAAGTCCTAGGGTTCTGGAGGCACCCTACAGATTCACCGATGGTACCAGAAAGTTCGTAAAGTTGAAATTTGAGGTAGCTCCTATAAGTGAGGACGCAAACAGACAACTGTTTATGAAAGTGAAGAGATCCTTAGTGCTGATGGGAGACTCAGCAGTATTTGCTGTGATTTAAGGGGTGTAGGCTTGCAGTGCTACCTCTGAATAATGCTTCTGGTTTCTTCCTTATACCCCAACTCCCCCCCCACCCCCCAAAAAAGTTTGTAGTTCGGATATTGCTGTATGGTAATCTGATCTGCATAGTTACTGCTAAATGGACCAACCAGAGACATTCTAGCCATGAGAGGAATATGGCTTACAGGAATCATTCATCTGGTCTTAAGTTTTTTGCAAACATATATAAACCCTGATTTGTTTTCTTGAGAAAGAGACAATTTATAGAGAAATATATAAGATTCTTGAAAAGAGACTTCTTCAGGACGTTTACTGGTTACAGCCTCCAGCATACATAAGAGGAGGTGTTATACCAGCACCGGCTGGGTATCTGGAACATAGAGGGGCTTTTTAAAACAAGTTTTTGGGGTATAAAGTACGTATAAAAGTCATTTCAAGTGTACAATCCAGTGAGTTTTGGCAGATTGACCGAGTTGTACCAAATCACCATAATCCATTTTTAGAACATTATGTAACCTCAGTAAGATCCCTCGTGCCCGTTTACAGCTAACCCCCTTCCCACACCTAGTCTCAGGCAACCACTCATCAGTTTACACTCCTGTCTTTGGAGAGTTGCCTTTTCTGGACATTTTATACAAGTGGGATCATATGTGCTCTTGTGTATTTCATTGACGTATTTTCTAAGTTTATGTTCTAGCACATCAGGCCTTTATTGTTAAATGATACCCTGTTTTATGGGTATACCGTATTTTGTCCATTCACCGGCGCAAGGACGTTTGGGTCGTTTACAGTTTATGGCTCTTCAGAATAATGCTGCTTTGAATATTGATGCGTAAGTCTTTCTGTAGACACGTTTTCATTGTTCTTAGATGCCTGAGTGGCTGGCTCGTAGGGTAAATTTTTGTTTAACTTTTTAGGAAATTGCCAAATTGTTGAGCAGCCCTGTATGATCCCCTACAATCTGGGGAATATGTATCTTTTTTTTTTTTTTAAGATTTTTATTTATTTATTTGACAGAGATAGAGACAGCCAGCGAGAGAGGGAACACAAACAGGGGGAGTAGGAGAGGAAGAAGCAGGCTCATAGCAGAGGAGCCTGATGTGGGGCTCGATCCCATAACGCCGGGATCACGCCCTGAGCCGAAGGCAGACGCTTAACCGCTGTGCCACCCAGGCGCCCCCATGGGGAATATGTATCTTAACATCCAAGACTCCGTTGAGAGTAAGTGAAATTCAGGAAAAGCATAAAAAAATCATACAGAGTGCCTTTTCAGTTAAGTTTTCTTTGTGAAATTAGACCTCAGAGGAATAGAGTGTGCAGATACTAGTGATTATCTCTTTAAGAATTTCATTGGCAAAGTCTCCGTCATAATTTCTAAATGGAAAGGGAACTGAAGCCCTGAGTCAGTCAGGTNTCCCTACATCCTCGCCAACCCTTGTCTGTCTGTTTCATTATCGCTGTCCTAAGGGCTGAAATGGTATCTCTTTGTGATTTTAATTTGCATTTCCCTGATGGCATTTCCCTGATGGCGAGAATCTTTCCATGTGCCCTGTAGCTATTCATATATCTTCAGCAAAATGTTTATTCAAGTGTTTTTTCCATTTAAAGAATGGAGTTTATTGAGTTGTCATATTTTTTATTCTACATAAAAGTCCCTTCTCCAGTATGAACTCTCTAAATACTAGCCACAGAGAGCAACCTCAAACCCTGCTTCACGACATTTATCAAAAGCTTGCTTTCAATAACTCCTTATGTATTATTGCCTAAAGGATATTCAATGCGGGCTGTCATCTAAGTACTTAAATTCATTTTTTATGTCCTATCAGATCATCAAGAGATTTTAAACTTCTTTTGATTCCTTATAGAATTGTTCTTATTAACCAGCGTGTGACTTTGTGCTGTTGATGTACGTTGACAGGTATTAAAATCAGCCCTTTAACACATTCTACTTAAAAGTGAAGACTTTGCTTTTCAAAATGTTTCTTCTTAATGACTTTCCACTGAAGACACTTCTTTCAGGTCACAGGACAAGATAAAGCTGCTCCTGCCAGCGAATCTCCTTTTATATACTTATTTTTGAGTTAGTTTTTAATGTGTCAAAATACACATAACATAAAATGGGCCATTTTAACCCCTTTTGGGAGTACAACTCAGTGGCATTAAGTACATTCATGTTGTTGTGTAATCATCACCACTGTCCATCTCCAGAACTATTCTGTCCTGCCCTCAGCCCCTGGCGACCACTGTTCTGCTTTCTGTCTCTCTGAATTTGAATATTCTAGGTACCTCCTATACATGGAATCATTGAATATTTGTTCTTTTGTGTCTGGCTTTTTTCACTTTGCAAAATGTTTTTTTTTTTTTTTTTAAGGTTCATGTTGTAGCAGGTGTCAGAATCTCATTCCTTTTCAAGACTGAATAATATTCCATCGTATGTATATACCACATTTTGTTCCTTCATCCATCAATGGACATTTGGGTTATTTCCACCATTTTGACTGTTTTTAGTGGTGTAAAATAGCAGAGTCCCTGTATTCAGTTCTTCACAGATGTTGTTAATGGCATCTAGAACGGAGACTCTTCCAGAAGGTTTTCAGTTCACTTTTCCGAGATCCCACAGAGGAATCACTATGGCAGCTACAGCCTTACGAAATGTATTCCTGATGAGACCTGGAAGTTGAAATCAATCCTTGATGTTGATGCGGGGGTTGCAGAGAGGATATTGTGTTAGCAGTGACAAAAACCACAACCTTGTACATCTTCATCAGAGCCCTTGGGTGACCAGGTAAATTACTACGAGCAGTAATATTTTGAAAGGGATTTTTTTTTTTTCTGAGCAGTAGGTCTCAATAGTGGGCTTACAGAATTCAGTAAAAACCGTGTTGTAAACAGATGTGCTGTCATCCAGGTGTTGTTCCATGTATAGAGCACAGGCAGAGAAGATACTAGCATAATTCTTAAGGGCCCTAGGATTTTTAGAATGGTAAGTTAGCATGGTTGCAACTTGAAGTCACCAACTGCATTCGTGCCTAACAAGAGAGTTAGCCTTCCCTTTGAAGCCAGGCACTGACCTCTCTGGTTATGAAAGTCCTAGATGGCATTTTCTTATAAGGCTGTTTGGTCCTCACTGAAAATCTGTCGTTTGGGGTAACCACCTTCATTAATTAGCTAGTTCTGGATAACTTGCTGCAGCTTCTGCATCAGCTGTTTATCTGTTATCTGTTTATCTGTTATGTAGCTGTTATTTCTATTTACTGCTTATGTGATGAAGGTGCCTTCTTTCCTTAACTCTCATGACCCAACCCCTGCTCACTTTGAATTTTTCTGTGCACCTTCCTTACCTCTCTCAGCCTTCATAGAATTCAGGAGAGTTAGGGCCTGGCTCTGGATGAGGCTTTGGCTTAAGGGAATGTTGTGGCTGGTTTGGTCTTCTCTCCAGACCACTCAGACTTTCTCCCTATCACTAAGAAGGGTACTTTGCTTTCTTATCATTCATGTGTTCATTGGAGTAGCAGGTTTAATTTCTTTCAAAAACTTTTCCTTTGTGTTCACAACTTGGCTAACTGACGCCAGAGGCCTAGCTTTTGGCCAGTCAGCTTTCGACATGCCTTCCTTACTAAGCTTAATTATTTCTGGTTTTTTGATTTAAAGCGAGGAATGTGTGACTCTTCCTTTCACTTGAACCCTTAGAGGCCATTATAGGGTTATTAACTGGCCTCATTTCAGTATTGTTGTGTCTCAGGGAATCAGGAGGTCTGAGGAGAGGGAGAGAGACCTGGGGACCATGGGTCAATGGCACAGTCAGAACATACACATTAATCAGTTAAGTTCGCCGTCTTATGTGGGTGTGGTTCGTGATGGCCCAAAACAATACAGTAGTAACATCAAGGATCACTGATCACAGAACACCATAACAGAAACGGTAATAGTTGAAAAGTTTGAAATATTGTGAGAATCCCCCAAACGTGACACATAAAGTGAGCAGATGCTGTTGGAAAATGGTGCCAGTAGACTTGCTCAACCCAAGGTTGGTGCGAACTTTCAATTTGTGTAACACAAAAAACCACATGCACAATATCTCTGAAGCACAATAAGATATGCCTCTATTTTTGTAAATGCTACAAACATTCATTAATGCTTAGTATATACAATGCACTTTATGAGGAGACGAATAGTTCACATTCTCCACCCTGTAGAAATCCAGTCGGATGTGTAAGACTGACGTGTATTGGAAGGGTGCGTAGGCTGCAGGTCAGAGCAGGATTGCAGCTAACAGCTAAAATGAGCTGTGTGCAGTGCTAAAAATGAAGGGAAACCTCGCAGGTGGGAGCACACGGGAAAGTGACTCTGACACTTGGGGGTAGGAGTCGGTTGCACCTCGTGTTGCCACAGTTGAGGCCCCACATCATAAAGACCTTTCTTCCCAGCCCCTTTGAGGAGTTTGTGTTTTATTAGCAGGGCAGTGGAGAACCACTGGAAGTTCTTCCCGTGTGTGTGTATTACCTGATAGAGACTTCTATTTTTGTTGTTTGTTGTTTTGTGTTTTCCTCAGAATTATTTCTCTGAGGTGGAACTACTTGATGAAAAGGGAGACACATTTTAAGGTTCTGAAAATGTACTGTCAAATTGTCGTTTATGAAGTACAGCACTTTCATAGGGTCTCTCCCTTATGTGGAAATATGGACGTCTATAACGGTCTGACCTAAGGAAGCTTTTCCCCAAACCAGGGCACTTGTGTGGGCTCTCTCCTGAATTAATCTCATGCTTACAAAGTTGGAAATTACTAGCAAAATATTTTCTACCCTGAGGGCATTGGTGAGATCTTGCTGCTGGACTCTTTCTTACAGGTTCTAAGGTCAAGAGATTCTTCCAGGTTGGAGTCCTCAAGTTGTCTCTCCCTATAGAGTGATTCTGGTAACCTACAAGCATTGCCAAATCTATCAGTAGCTCTTCTGGGGGCTTTGCCGTTGGTATTCAAGAGGTTTGTAGTCTTTTTGTAAAACAGAACCAAGGAGAGCAGTCCCCTCTAAAGTAGTAATTCATGGATGCCTAGTCCCTGTTTTTTTCTGCTTTGAAGAATCTTCATTTTCTCACTTGATCTGCCAGCCTCATCAGAACCTTCCTTTCACTCTTAAAGATCTTTAAGACGGTTGTTTTAAAGGTTTTGTTTAGCAAGTCTGATCCCTGGGCTTCCCAAGCTACGTTTTCTATTGATTTGTGTTATTCCTTCAAATGGGCCTTACTTTTCTGTTTCTTTGTATGCCTTGTGATTTTTTTCGTTGAAAACTCGACATATAAATCTTCTGGTTTGGTAGCTCTGGAAATCAGGCTTTCCCTCTTTTGAGAGTTTGTCATCTTTTTGATTGTTTTAGGGTGTGTCTGTGCTGGGGATCAGTCTGTGCGGAATGCTTAAATTTTTCTGACTCTGTATTTCCCTGGGCAGAGGCTATGGTTTTCTAAATTCTCCCATATGTGAATTTTTTTTTTCAATGTCCAGAAAAACCAGGTGCTCTCCCTTACTTCCTCTGGAAGCTACTTTAGCCAGTGGGGGTTGGAAGAATGGTGGCTGGCTTCTGTGTCTGCTCTTCCTTCATGATCAAAAGATCCACCCACAGTCAGAACCCAGAACTCCGATATATAGAGGCAAAGGTGTTTATTGCCTCCTGTGGCTCCAGCAAGGCAAACTATGGATGTGGGCCGGCCAGTAGAGGCTGGGTGGCTCCTTACTGTCCTGAAGGCTAACATCCACCGTGAATCATCCCAGTTTACCAGTCAAGGTTTCCCCTGGGAGCTCTTAAGTTTTTTTAAATAGACCTCCTGTATTCCAGAATAATCACTAGATACCTTCTTCCAGTACAGTTGTTGTCTAGGTGGCAAGATGGATTCCTGGCACTTCCTACTCCACCATCTTCCCTGACATCACTTCCTCCACATCTTTGATCTTTATCTTGCTTTCTGGAAAATTTTTTTGGCTTTATCCTCCAACTCTACTACTAAATGTTTTGAGTGTTTTATTGCTGTTGTCATATTTATAATTCTAAATGCATTTTCAGATTCTCTTTTCTTTTTTGATCATTGGTTTTTGTTTCATGGGTGAATTTTTTCTTCCTCTGAGGATGCTACTACAGTGTCTTTCCATGTTATTCTGCTCTCTGCATTGTCTGTCTTCCTCCAGGTTTTTAACCTATTTTCTATCTTTCACATTGGAAGCTTTCCTCAAATTTCTGGTGATCTTTGTCCACATTTAAGAAGAGGGCTCTAAAAAGCTGACTGGAAGGTGTTTAAGTTACTGCAGCACTGTCCAAGAGGAGCAAACTGTGAGCCACATATGTAATGTCAAATTTTCTAGTAGCTACTTTTAAAAAGCAAAGCAGATGAAGCTAACAGTATATTTTATTTTGAGGGAGACATAATATTATTTCAACATATTTTAACCAGTGTAAAACTTATTGATGAGATATTTTATATTATTTTTTGCATTGTCTTCAAAACCCAGTGTGTATTTTATAAACGTTGCAGCACATTTTAATCCATATACTAAATTTTCATCTGAATTACTTGATGCATTTTTAGATTTATAAAACTTAGTGTTGAAAAGTAGATTCACATAGTTCTTCCAAACATATCTTGTTATTCTAAATAGATGTAAAATTTTCCAATAACTACATCAAGTATCAAAAGAATAACTTTACTTCGATATTTGCATCCACATTGACAAAACTATTCATCTTTTTATTGGAAGAACTGATTTGATTTTGAAGCAGAAGCATATCATTTTGAAAACTGTTGAAGTAAATTCACTAACTCTTACGTCAACTCAGTATTATTAACATCAAATTTGGTATAAGGTATTGCATTAAATAGAAACAAAACTAAATTTATCCGTATCAACAAACCAGTCTTTACATCTTTTTTTTTTTGCAGCTAACATACATAAAATGCTACTGATTACATTTAAAATTTCAATATTGACCCAATGTTAGAAAAATGTATACAATTGTCATTTTTAATTTGTATTATGAAATGTTTCAGTTTTAACTAAATTATTTTAAATAAATTTTTTCACCTAAGTAGGTACAAGTTTTTCCTGTTTTAAGGATCTTCAAATTTAGCTTATTCATGCACAGTGTTACGTTAAGGAGAATTATCATACTGCCACTTTTTGTCCTTGATTAAGTGGCAGGCATTCCTTTCATTTTAAGAAAACCTTGAATTGGAATTCCTCATATAGGAAATCTTTGTAAAAATTCTTTTACGACGCAACCAAAGGACATTAATAAAAACGCAAGATCATTAAAACCATTATCGTCACCAATTCCATAACCTGGCAATGATTATTTCATGGGCATTCGCAAATATATATTGAAGAATTTTGACATCTGTATTCCTGACTCCTTAGAGTCTAACTTAGAAAACAACACAAGTATTTTCAACAGTTATCAGACAATGGAACAAAGCAATGAGGGAAACATCATTCTCTTGCTTTAAAATTCCACTACTTTTGGTCTTTTGACTTAACATAGCTGGAGTCTCCTTCTTATGATAGAAACTAATTTTTCTATGTCTAGCTGAAATTCTTCAACAGATGAAAAACTGTCAAAAGTACCTGTCATGAGTTCGAGTTTTTAGGCAATGAATTGACATTCCTTTGTAAATTTGGATGTTCTTTGAGACAGAATGTTCCAAAATTTCCGACGGGCACTGTCTTACTTTACATGACTCATCTAAAGCTAAAGTATATACTTCGCAACTTTTAAAATTGTGAATCAACTGATCTTTGATAGTATTAGAAACTTCTTGTATACTATGAATAACATTGCTTAGAGGGTTAATTGAAAATTTCAACTTTTGGAAATGTCTTTTTAAGTCTTTCTCATAATTTTCTAACTAAATTACCATAACTGAAATGATCATTTCTTTTTATCATCTTTCCACCGAGGATCGTGTGTGTGTGTGTGTGTGTGTGTGTGTGTGTGTGTGTGCCCAAGAATTCAAGTATTGTATAGCTGGCCAGGTTTACAAGCTCAAAAATCCTGTTAAAAACTGTTTAAATTTTTTTGATGGATATTGCTCATTTCATGTGACTAATTTCGTGGATTTTTTTTTTTTTTGACTGTTAGAATACTTATCGAACTCACTAGATTGTTGCTGGAAATGACAAATATTAGCTGTTGTCTTAAATATCGTCTACTGTATTTAACGCTTCTGTATACAACAGACAGCTTTTCCATTTCGCTGTGCCTGCAGTAAATTGCAATCACCATTCATCGCACTATCCCCCCTTCCCCTTTTCCCTTTGCTAGTTGTAGTACTTGCTTCTGTAGTGCACTGAATTCTGCCTCGGTAATATGCCTTCATTTAAAAGTTAAATATTTTCCCATTATTTTTTTAACCTAGAAAATGATTATAATCAAAATCGTGCGTCTCTCAGTTGATGATTACGATTTGCATAGGTATCACCATAACTCGTACTGTCTATCTAGGTATACTTGAACTCGTGCTAGCCACAACAAATATCCAAGCAAACGCATCGTGATGTTATTTCAGTGCATAGAAGAAAATCATCTGAACCGAATCAATCTGTCGATCCTGCCTAGATTGGTGAAGTGTTTATCTGTAATCCTAGAACTAATGCACGTTCCTGTATAAGCATTACAGTACAACATCCTGTGCGATGCAACAGTTAAAGTGAATTGTAGTTCTATGAAAACAATAAAGTTGTGTTTAATGGGAAAACATTGCGCTTCAGTGTTTTAAATCTCAGAACGTGGCACTGTTCATACTTGCAACTTTATGTGGCTACCATATTGGACAATACAGGGTCGGAGTAACCCTTGCTGGCCAGTAAGCCCAACAGGTCAAAGTGGCCTAACTGAACAACAGTTCCTTACCCAGGCAGGCTTCCTGCATTTTGTTGCCTTCCAACATTTTGTAGCTGTGCCATCTGGAGGCCCCAGAGGCAAAGAAAGCAAGAATAGGAGCATTGTACATTTATACATATATATTTAAACACTAACCTGGAAGCAGCTTAGAACCATGGGTCCTGGGGCACCTGGGTGGCTCAGTTGGTTAAACAGCTGCCTTCAGCTCAGGTCATGATCTCGGGGTCCTGGGATTGAGCCCCATATCGGGCTCCCTACTCAGTGGGGAGTCTGCTTCTCCCTCTTCCTCTGCTGCTCTCTTGCTTGTGCCCTCTCTCAAATAAATGAATAAAATCTTAAAAAAAAAAAAAGAAAGAAAGAAAGAAAGAAAGAAAGAAAGAAAGAAAGAAAGAAAGAAAAGAACCATGGGTCCCAACTGGGTCCCAAGGTATCACAGGTCACAAGAGAACTCATAGGGATTTCCCAGGATATTTTAAATTTTAGGGAAACAGCTATCACTATTGGGCATAGTACCAAATACTATTTGGACCTATTTAGCAAATGGGACAGTTAGGTATTTCTTACTTAATTGTGCCTAGGGGCACTGTGAAAAGCTGACTGTGGTGCTAAGAATGCTCTAACCAAGAAACAGGGAGCATGTGGCTTAGAAATCGCTTCCGCTCTTTTCTGTTGGCCAGAAATCAGTCACATGACACCTCACTGCAAAGGAGCCTGGGAAATTGTCTTCCCCTCATTGTAAGCACATGGATTGGTTTGGCCACAGCCTCTCCTAATCACTATGGACTTTCATTATCCCCCCACATAGAACATACCTTCTTTTCCTAAGGGAGGCAATCCAAAGTCTGTTATCAGTGTTTCCACCTGTAAGTCCAGGGTCTCTGGGTTAGAAGCTTGAGTACATGGGAGCAGCAGATCAATTTGTGGGCTTCACAGAAGGATGGGGTGTTCACTTAGTTTTTGCCTTAGGGACCCCAAATGTCAGTGTCTGTCGGTCATCCTTGGAGTGGTGTTATTTCTCCAGAAGGATCTACAGTTTTCCAGAGAGGGAACTAATCTGCCAGGGGCTATACAGCTGGCTGTTGTGGACTAGGTGGAAGAAAGCAGCATGGCAGGATGGGAGTTGGACTTCACCCCGCCCCCCTTATACAGACTTCCGCTTAATCTGTTCTCAGCCTTACATCTCATCTCCACCCTCTTCCAGGGCCAGGGACCCAAGTTAAAAGCCTCAGTTCCCATTCGGTCAAAGATTATACTTCAGTTTTCTGTGGGGGTTGTGGAGGGATAGATAATCACTGTGCAAAGTAGGAGTGGCATTGTGGGCTTGAGCTGCTCTTTACGCATATTTTCAAGCACTATCTTTTTAGCCCCCCGATTTCCTCCCCACTTCCAGAGTACCTGATGCCTCCACCCCCCAATTCCTTGTAGGTTTCATCAGTGCCCTTTGAAAGAAGGCAGTCGTGCCTTTTTTTTTTTTCCTGTGCTGTCAATAGAAGTTCCTCTAAACAGTATGTGTCTTCATACAATATTGTTTGGGGTTATATGTGTTTCTTAATTTTTTATAACAGATTTCTTGAGATATAGTTCACATATCAAAATTTCACCTCCCTTTTCAGCTTTGTAGAGGTAAAATCGACAAAATTGTAAGATATTTAAAGCATACAAAGTGATGATTTGATATACATATACATTGTGAAATGATCTCCCCCTTGAGTAAATTCACACATCCATCACTTTACCTTTTTTTGATGGGAACATTTAAGTTCTACTCCTAGCAAATTTCAATGATACAATATGATGTTATCAACTATACTCATCATGTAATACATTCGGTCCTCAGAACTTATTCATCTTATAACTGAGTTTGTATCCTTTTACAAACCTCTCACTATTTCTCCCCACCCCCAACCCCTGGCAACCACTTTTCTACTCTGCTTCTATGAGTTTGACTTTTTTCTTTCTTTTTCTTTTCTTTTTTTTTTTTTTTTTAAGATTTTATTTTTGAGAGAGAGCACGAGCGGGGGAGAGGGGCAAAGGGAGAAGCAGACTTCCTGCTGAGCAGGGAGCCTGATGTGGGGCTCCATCCCAGAACCTTAGTATCATGACCTGAGCTGAAGGCAGACGCGTAACTGAGCCACTGAGGCGCCCAACTTTTTTCTTTTTTTAGATTGCATATATGGTGCCACACAGTATTTGTCTTTTCCTGACTGGCTTATTTCACTTAGCATACATAATGCCCTTGTTTCATCCATGTTGTTGCAAGCGGCAATTTCCTCTTCTAAGTCTGAAGGATATTTGTGTGCGTGTGCGTGTGTGTATGTGCGTTTTCTTTATCCGTTCATCTGTTGATGAATGATGATGATGATACATTGGCTATCGTGAATAATGCTGCAAAAATTCGTTTCTTTGAAAAGCGTACAATTTAGTGGTTTTAGTGTAGTCACAAATACGTGCAACTATCACCATTATATAATTCAAGAATATTTTTATCTCCCCCAAAATAAATTCCAAACCTATTAGCCATCACTTCTGACTCCTCCCTGCCCCATCCATACAACCACTAATCTACTTTCTGTCTCTGAATTTGCCTGTTTGTTCTGGACATTTCATATAAATAGGATCATACAGGGGCGCCTGGGTGGCTCAGTCAGTTAAGTGTCTGTCTTGGGCTCAGGTCGTGATCCCGAGTCCAGGGATGGAGCCCCATGTCAGGCTCCCAGCTCACTGGGGAGTCTGTTTCTCCCTCTGCCCCTTACCCCGCTCGTGCTCTCTCTCTCCCAAATAAATAAAATCTTTAAAAAAAAAAATCATACAATGAATGGTCTTTTGTGTCTGTCTTCTTTCAGTTAGCCTAATGTTTTCAAGATCTATTTAGGTTGTAGCATGTATCAGTACTTCATTCCTTTTTATGGCTGAATAGTATTCCATTGTATGGATATGCCACATTATAGCCATTCATCATTTGATGAACATTGGGTTGTTTCTTCTTTGGGCTATTATGAATAATGCTGCTATGAGCACCATGTGTACAAGTTTTTGTGTGGATGTATGTTTTCAGTTCTCTTTGGTGTATACCTGTGAGTGAAATTGGCGGTGCACATGGCAACTCTGTTTAGCATTTTGAAGAATTGCTGAACTGTTTCCCGAAGCGGCCACACCACTTTACATTCCCACCAGCAATGTGTGAGTAAATTGGTAAAATCAATTTTTCACCTCTTTGCCATCACTTGTTATTACCTGTCTTTTTTTTTTTTTTTATAACAACTGGTTATAAAAATCCTACTGGTTCCTCTTAATTTTTCTTAAACAGAGTTTCTTTTTAATTTTTATTTATTTATGTTTCTTATGCCCTTTGTTGTTTTGGATGATTTTCCAGATGAGAGGGCAGAATTCTTGCTTCCTTAAAATTAGAAGCTCTGTACATCTTGTTAAACTTTCTGTTGGTCTGATGATACATGTCAGTGGTGATGTCCTGCCTGGTTCTTCATCGGGAAATGTCCATAGCATGCTGACTGTCACTTTACTATTGAAATTACACTGAAAAAATTATATTCTTGGGACATACACAAGTTCACAGAACATAAACTCAGAATACTTGAATTGTGGAATATTACATGCTGGCAAAAATCACATTTTTTTTTGATGCAGTGAGTTGTAGCATACCAAGTCCAGTTAGTCACTTGGCAGTAGTTCTGGATTATGACAAAACACTGCAGGGGCGCCTGGGTGGCACAGCGGTTAAGCTTCTGCCTTCGGCTCAGGGCGTGATCCCGGCGTTGTGGGATCGAGCCCCACATCAGGCTCCTCTGCTATGAGCCTGCTTCTTCCTCTCCCACTCCCCCTGCTTGTGTTCCCTCTCTCGCTGGCTGTCTCTCTCTCTGTCAAATAAATAAATAAATTCTTTAAAAAAAAAACAAAAACAAAAACAAAAAAAAAAAAAAACACTGCGGCAAGTATTTTAAGTGAGTTAATCTTCTGAAACTAATAATACATGTTAATTAACTGAATTTAAATAAAATTCAAAAAAATAAATGAGTTAATCTGAAATACTATATTAAAAAGAGCATTCTTTTCTTCAATACTTTATTAAAAAATGCATAATTGTGCATAGATTGATAGACATATTTAAAAACTTTCCCAAGCTCTAGCAGTAACTAAAAAAAAAAAAGTAATGGAAAAAAGATCCTATTCACATTATTGGCAAAATAATGAAACACAAATCTTTGTGTTTTGAGTGACAAAGTCTAGATATGGAACCAAGTACCTACGAATAGGAAACATAGTAAAAGATGTATTTTAAGACAATGAAAATGGATTCCATCAATGATGTAGAAAAACTGGGTCATAACTTGGGAAAAAATGAAGACAGAAACCTATCTTACTGTTGGGACCAAAATAAATTCCAGAAAGAGATGTCGATGGGAGTGGGGGAAACATGAAGACCTGTGTTCCTCCTGTCTCCTCTGAAATTGAAAATATGAATGCCCGCTTGGGAGGTTTTCCCACAAAGTATATGTAGCGTGTGGTTGTGAGTCTCATAGACTTTGGCCTTACCTTGGCTGTTTATTGTCTTTCTCCCTCAGAGTGAGTCAGGGCTCCATAGCAGTTTGGCAGCCAGTACACTCCTGTCTTGCGGCCGACTTTTGTACTGGATGTATTTTTTTCTTCTTTTAAAAAATTAACTGTATTGAGGTATAATTTACATATAATAAGATGCACATTTAAACATACTGCTTTATGAGTTCTGACAAATGTCTCCCCTTATGTCATCCCCACCCCAACGGAACACTGAAATCACCCCCAGAAAATTCTCTCTTGCTCCTTTGTAGTCAGCCTCACTCAATCCCCTATTCTCTGCTCTGTCACAGATCAAATGGAACAGCTAAAATATGGGAGAAAAATTTCATGAGCTTGAGCTAGGCAAAGGTTTGTTAGGTGAGACATGAAAATCAGTAACTGTAAAGGAAAAAAAGTAAGTATTATCAAAATTAAAAATAAATCCTCTTGGGGCACCTGGGTGGCTCAGTCAGTTAAGCATCCGACTCTTGATTTCGGCTTGGGGCATGATCTCAGGGTTGTGGGATCAAGCCCCTGTGGGCTCCACGCTCAGTGGGCAGTCTGCTTGAAGATTCTCTCGCTCTGCCCCTCCTCCCACTTGTGCTCGTGCACGCTCGCTCTCTCTCAAATAAAGCTTGAAATATATAAAAATAAAATAAGTACTCATGACAACCAGTTTCTGGGCCAGCATGTATTGCATTTGGAAGTCATCACTCTGTCCTAACAAGAAACAAGTTGAGGAAACTGAAAGATCAACTCTTTTGAGATACAGCAGAGAACTGAGGTCACAAACAGCTGCCCCCAAAATTGGAGAGTCAGGCAGGTAGATACAGACACGTGCTGTTGGAGTTGAAACCCAAGAGCAGAAATCTCCATGAGCACCAGTGGCACCATGGTAGGAAAACTCAAACTGTAAGCGAAGAATTGCTGGAGGCTCAGTCTGGACATCTTTGAGGTAAAAACACCAGAGGCGCCCATCTTGGGTGAGGATACCCCCACACTTTCCTGAGTTTTCTCTCACACAGATATTTTACTTCCCCCGTACGGAATGGGGACATGGAAGAGCAGAGACTTTTATTTTCTTAATTGTATTTTTAATAGTGGATAATTTATAAGATTTAGAATTTAGAGTTCAGAAAGTACAAAAGTACAAAAGGTTAGGCAGTGTCAGGTTTCTTTCTTATCCCTGCCCTTCAGGCATTCCTCAGTTCTCTTCCCTGGAGACAAATCACGTGTTTATTACATTCCTCCAGAGGTTTCTCACACTTTCTTCTCCCATTCTTTCACTGTGGTCTGATTTAACCCCTACTCTATTCGGAGGCAGAACTGATCAATAGAATTGACATCTTTGTAATTCTGAATCTTCCTGTCCAAAAGCATGGTACCTTTCTAACCATTCAAGTCTTTTGAGTTCCTGAGTAGTGCTTTAAAGCTAGAAAGTGTTGATGGGGCTGGCTCAGTTGGTGGGGCATCTGACTCTTGATCTAGGGGTCAGAAGTTCAAGCTCCACGTTGGGTGCAGAGATTACTTTTAAAAAAATAAAGCTTGAAAGTGTTCTTCATATAAATCTCACACATTTTTGTAGGCTTATATTCCCATGTGTTACCTTTTTGTAGCTGTTGTGAATGACAGATCCCTTCCTTGGTCTGATGTTATTAGACTTAGCTGCAGAGGACCAGTGTGGGCTGCCCTGAGAACCCCATATACTAGCAATGATTATTTCTTCTCATGTAATCATAAGCAATAAGGGTGGTAACCTCATGACTTCAAATTCACTGATTTCTCCAGGAAAGTAGCTAACTGTGCACCTAATATAGGCCAGCTGTTATGCTGGTGTTTTTGTTTTGTTTTTAAGATTTACTGATTTTTTTATTTTAGAGAGAGAGAGCGTGTATGCAGTGAGAGGAAAAAGGCAGAGGGAGAGAGAATCTGGAGCAGACTCCCCACTGAGCACAGAACCTGACGTGGGACTCGATCTTACAACCCTGAGATCATGACCTGAGCTGAAATCAAGAGTCAGATGCTTACCAGCTAAGCCACCCAGGTGCCCCTATGCTGATGTTTTAAATAAATGTATAACATGTATATAAAGCAGATGTTACTATCCTTACTTTACAGATCGAAAACACACACACACACACACAACTCCAAAGTCACAGAAGCAGTAAACTCTTGGACTCCAAACCATTATTTTGCACCATAACCCAGAAGGAGCTGTAGCAGGGAGTGAGGTGGTTGGCCATTGTTCACTATGAAATTTTCACTCTCTGTTCTGATCACATACCACTTAAATGTGTTTTATTAGGTAGTCAAGCTCATTACAATGACTATTTCTTAGATCATGAAGGTAGTATATACAGTTTTACTAAATAGTTAAAAAGGAGTTAATCATCCAAATGATTTCTAGATTCCATGTGTCATTTTTTTCATGCTTTCACTATTGTTTTTCCCAAATTATCTCCTTTCAGCATTCCCATAAATGCAGCTGGCATGTTTTCAAATCCTTCAGTGATGTATTCATGGTACTGGATTTTACCCTGTGTCAGAATGAAAAACAAATATAACAGATCAATTTCATAAACTAAATGATACATTTTTCTCATCACAGCAACAAATTTATCAGGTAGACTATGGGAAACCTGGAAATCTAAGACGGAGGCCCTGTCGTCTGTGAGCTTACAGTCAGTCTCGGGGTATGATCCACAAAGTACAGATGAAGTTTTGATCATAGGTGTTAGATCACAGTATAATAATAGGAGAAACGTCACAGGAAGTGATTAAGCAATTTCTAAGTAACTTATATAGAAAAGCTTATTAATGTAATGATCTCAGAAGAGATGGAAGAAGATGGAAAAAGGGGCCCCCTTCCAGGTTATTATCTGTTTTAATCCTTCCAGTAGCTTGTAGCATCATGACCTCTTTGACCCCAAAGCAGCAGAGCCTGTTCGGCAAATGCAAAGACCATGGCAGGCTAACAGTTTGTCCTTGCATCAAGCCCAGATTCTCTCAATATATGCTGAACATTCACTAAGGAGTGTGGGAGGGAAGGGTTCATTTAGTGAGGGCTTTCCATTTTTCTTTCTACTGCAAGGCAGTCTACTAAGTGGAACTAATTTACATTTTCAAGGTTTTTTTAAAGGGGTCTTATGTGGAGACTGGAGTTACCTGATACCACTTAAACTTTCCTAATGTATTCCAGTGATGGCTTAGCACCCAGTATGGATTCATGGAGGGACTATTTGCCTGGGGGTCACTCAACTAGTTAATATGTATGGGAGCTGGGATTTGAACCTTGACTAGAAAGCCCCAGCTCTTTCCTGTTCTTAAAGAGGCAAAGAGCCTGGAAAGGGGTTAAAAACTGTAACCCAAAGCTTAAAAGTTCGAAGATGAATACTAATATAAAAGTGTTGTTAATATGGTCATTTAAGGTACAGAATACAGGGTATAGAGAAATTCTTTGTACTTCGTGATTTTTCTGTAAATCGAAAACTAAAAGAAAAGTATTTTTCAGAAGGGGAGGAGATGAGAAAAAAAACAAGTAGACGAGAGAGAAATTAGGCCAATTCATTAGTTACTGAAAACAAAACTGTCACTAGGTCCACTCTGTAAGGAGGAGGCATTTGGGACCCCAACACAGTGGCTTCTTGTCGACGGCTGGGATTGTGGGAGGGCTAGATCAGATTTCACCAACAGGGACAAAGAGGCTCCACAGTGGGGATTAAAAATCATTCAGCTCTTCTCAGCTTCCGGGAAAGAGCCCAGCTCAGCACTCCAAGAGTTGCACTGGGAAAAACACCAAGCTCGGTGGCTGCCAGAGGAGCAATCAATTTCTTTGAATTGGGAAGTGATGATAAAGCGAGGAGTTTAGAAGTGTGATACCACTTTCCCCTCTAAAACGAAAATGATGCCCCTTGGTTATGTGTGGTGTAAGGTGGGAGAGCATCACAGCACAGGACAAGGGGATGGGCTTCCTCCTGTGGATCTAAGGCCGTGGCTCTAAGAAGACACCCACCTGGGGCCCGAAAGAGCCACAGCTCGAACATATGCCCCTCCAGCACGTACTCAGCAGTATTCGTCTAGTGTTTACATTGACTCAGACACTGTTCTAGATGCTGAGGGTACCTCAGAAAACAATGCACAAATGTTTCTGCCTTCATGGAAGTTACGTTCTCACAGGAGGGAGACGGGCAATAAATACAAGTGAATTATACCATGCATTATGTTGAAAGATGATAACTGCTCTCGGTAAAAGTAAGATAAGGAGGATCAAGAATGAAGGGATTGCAGGGGCACCTGGGTGACTCAGTCAGTTAAGCCTCTGACTCTTGGTTTCCACTCAGGTCGTGATGTTGGGGTTGCGATCTCAGGGTCGTGGGATTGAGCGCCTCAATGGGCTCTGAGCTTGTCCATCTCCCTCCCCTTCCACTGCCTCCCCCGTACCCCTGAGGGCACATGCACTCACGTGCACGCAC
Organism: Ursus maritimus; assembly: GCF_017311325.1. NCBI lineage: Eukaryota > Metazoa > Chordata > Mammalia > Carnivora > Ursidae > Ursus > Ursus maritimus. The sequence goes on from NW_024424119.1 coordinate 38,889,116, forward strand.
GCCTGCGCTCTCTCTCAAAATAAATAAATAAAATCTTTGAAAAAAGGAGAATGAAGGGCGACAGCAATTTGAAATAGGGCCATTTTAAAAGTTGCCTTATTCAGAAGGTAGCTTTTAACAAAGTCCTAAGGGGAATGAGCGAATTAAGGAAGCAGTTACAGAGGGACAGAGGGAAGTGGGGAGGGATTGGGCAGAGCAAGCAAGGGGTGAGCACTAAGAAATGAAATTAGAGAGGTAATGGAGGTCAGATCACGTACAGCCTTGTAGGTTTTATTGTACATGAAATGGGGAGTTTTGCAGGGATTTGAGCCGAAGAATGACATGGTTTGATTTTTGCTTTAAAAGATCACTCTGGCAGCTGTGTTGGGAATTGTCTGTTGGGGCACAAGGTCGGGAGGTCAGAGAGAGGCTCCTGCAACATCCAGGCTAGACCAGATGGCGGCCTGGCCCAGGGTGGTAGCAGCCGAGGTGGGAGAGCTGGTCAGATTCTGTGGGTATTTTAAAGGTTGAGCCACCAGAATTTCCTGACAGATGAGATGTGGGTAGGAAAGAAAGAATCAAAGATGATTTCAAGGTTTTTGGACTGAGCAATTAGGAGGATGGAATTGCCGTAACTGAGATGGTGAGGTCTGTCTATGGAACGGGTTTGGCAGGAAAGATCAAGACATATTTAGTTTTTTGACGTGTTGAGTCAAAGATGTGTATTACACATGCAAGTGCAGCTGCTGAGCAGCTGAGAGCCCCGGGGAGAGATCCCGGCTGGAGACAGACGTTTAGAAGCTGTCAGCATATGCAGGATATTTAAAGCCAAGAGCCCGGCTGAGCTAAGTAAGGGATAGGCAGACTGTGGGTAGAGAAGAAAAGAAGCCCAGTGAGCCCAGTCCTGTCCCTTGGGACACTCGATTATTAATTTGGAGAGCAGAAAAGAAGCTGGAGAGGAGGAGATCCTCTGAGGAAGACAAATCTGCAAGGAAAGCCAAGAGCCACGGGAAGAAAGTGTACCGAGAGCGTGATCGCCTCTGTCAAATACTCGCCACAGCCGGGTGGCGTGAAGAACTGACCCCTGCAGTTCACAGCACGAGGACATCGTCAACCTTGACAAAGGCCATTTGGGTAGAAAGGCAAGAGTGTAAAAGCCTGATATGTGGGTTTAAGAAAGGACGGATAGAGAGGAACTGCAGACAGTGAGTGTGAACACTCTCTGGGATTTTGTTCTAAAAGGGGGAGCAGTGAGATGGACCTATATTTACAGTGGAGGTGAAACCTATAGTGTGGAAAGGGAATGGAAGCTCGTGTGCAGCTGGGATGGTGGCTCTGGAGCCCATTACCTCTATGACCCATTTCAGCAAGTCCTTCAGAGCCTTCTGGCGGACCTCTCCTTGCCAGCGGGTGACGATGAACCCTTCCATGCGGAGCTGCTGGTAGATAATATTCTCTGGGGATGGGCCTGTGAACAGGAGGACACGTTTAGGCGACAAGGTCCAGGGAGGTGGCCATGGTGAAAACACAAGCAGTACAAGTCACGTCACTGTTCTAGATGTCTCCACTTGTTTCTGATCCATGGGGCTGTCCACAAATCAAAGTGGCCTCTGTGGTTGGCAGAATCACCCCAAAGATGGCTGTATCTTAACTCCCAGAAACTGTGAATGCCTCTCCTTATGTGGCAAAAGGGACTTTGCAGGTATGATCAAGTTAAGAGCCTTTAGCTGAAGAGATTATTGTGTATAATTCAGGTGGGCCCAATATAATCACAAGGGTCCTTGTAAGGGAGGCAGAAAAGTCAGAAGCAGGAAAAAATGTGTGATGATGGAAGCACAGACCAGAGTAAAAGAGAGAGAGAGAGACACTGGAAGACTTTGTGCTGCTGGCTTTGTGGATGGAGGAAGGGACCTCGAGCCAGGGGACAGCAAGCAGCCTCTAGAAGCTGGAAAAGGCAAGGAAACAGCCTCTCCTCTTGAGCCTTCAGAAAGAATTCAGCCCTGCTGACCCAGTGTAGACTTTTGATCTCTGGAATTATTAGACAATAAACCTGTGTTGTTGTAAGCCACTAAACTTGGGATAATTTGTCACAGCAGCAATAGGACTGACACACTCAGAGCCCGTTCACAGGCCAGGCAGCAGGGAATGTTCAGTTTCACATGCCGGAAGCAAGGCCCACCAGAACCATCCCAAACAGTTCTACAGAACAGGAAGAGGTCCTGAAGATAACCTGTGAAAATGTTTCTGTGCTACTCAGGCACGAATACCCTGATGTTCCCGATACTTCGCATGTTCTTTTTTTACGCCTTACTGCAGTCATTCTATGGCATAGCCCTATCTCCTGTTCTCTTATCAAAGCAGGTATAAAAAAGCTAGTGTCTACCTCTGGCCCAAGAGCCAAGAGAGAAGAGATCAAGAGGTTCCACCACTCTAGCTGCCCCTGGCTTCGCCATTTTGGAATACCAAGAGTCAGCCCCGTGGTCGCACAACTGCGTGTGTATGAGAATCACACAAAGGGCTTGTGGAAAGAGGTCGCTGGCCCCTCTCCCAATTTCTGACTTTGGATATGGACTGGGTCCCAAGAATCTGTATTTCTAACAAGTTCTCAGGAGATGGTGATGCTGCTGGTCCTGGGCCGACACTTTGAGAACGACCAGCCTAGAAAAAGCCCTAGGCTACTCTGTGGCCTATCAAGAAGGTAGTTCTCTTCTGTGTGAGAGAGAAAAGGTTGTGTTGGTTACCTGGCTTATTTTCCCAAGGATCCTAAGGGACCAGAAACTGAGGGAAAGACCCCCAAGCATAGTGTTCCAGGAAGTCAGGTGAAAATGCCTGGGAAGAAGAGCCAAGGTGACTGGCATCACTCAAGCTCTAAGTTCCCACTCACTACTTTGAAGAAAGTCACAGGAGCAGTCAGAAAAATAGGGCTTTGTCTGGAACCAAAAGAAACTGATGCAAGTATGAGTGAGACTTGAGGGTGACCCAGGAGAGTGGCATGTCCAAATGCTAGACTGCTCTTGCAGAAAGAGTGCTTCTTCAGAAGATCCACACCAACCATATTTCTTTTCAGGTTAAGGATTGGAATCCTCATCTTCTCATCTTGGAAGAGGATGAAATACTATTTCTGGGCTTATCCACCCTGTTGGGTGGATAAGCCTTATTGGGAGCAGTAAGAATGCGCATCCTTTTAGCACAGAGGATGGGAAGGAAAAATAAAACAAGATAAAGTCAAAGAGGGAGACAAACCATAAGAGACTCTTAACCATAGGAAACAAACTGAGGGGGGCTGGAGGGGAGGGGGTTGGGGGATGGGTAACTGGGTGATGGGCATTAAGGGGGGCACTTGATGGAATGAGCACTGGGTGTTATACACAACTGATGAATCTCTGAACTCTACCTCTGAAACTAATACTACACTATGTGTTAATTAATTGAATTTAAATTTTAAAAAAGTTGGGGCGCCTGGGTGGCTCAGTTGGTTAAGCGTCTGCCTTCAGCTCAGGTCATGATCTCAGGCTCCTGGGATTGAGCCTCAGTGGGGAGTCTCCTTCTCCTTCTCCCTCTGCCTCCCCACCCCATGCTCTGTCTCTGTCTCTGAAATAAATAAATAAAATCTTTTAAAAAATAAAATAAAATAAAATATAGTTAAAACCCATCAGAGAAAAAAAAAAGAGTGTGGCATTTTAATGTGGAATTAAAGCCGGGGAAATAATTAATTACCCCTGAGCTATCCTAACAATGAAATATGTCAGAATTTCTAGAGATCAGAAGCAAGGCAGAATCTCATCCAGAATGGATGGACAAGGCCAGCTGATGTCTTAAAGACCTATCTAAGCAGCTGAACTTCCAAACTCTAATTGCTAAAAAGACTAGATCAAGTTACTGGACCCAAAATATTTGGCTGTACCTAACTGGACTATGGTCAAGAAAATGCATCCTGGAGCTTTGCTCAATGGGCAGGCAGAAGATTTCCCATGATTCTAGCTTAGCATCAGTTAGGAAAATATAAGGGGAAAAAGTCCCTAACAATACGACTGCCAAGTGCACCTGGAGTCTTCTTAGAGAAGATAATGCTTTGATTTTTCACAGCCAAGAGGGAATCTACAAGCTGACCTTTCTCGGCCCCTTCCACTCTCGCTCACTTGTCTTAATGCAGTTGTGGGGTTGTTAACTAGCAGAGCTGTACGGTTTCATTCCCATGAGTGAAGCCTAGCCCAGAATGAATGCCCAATTTATTTATGGTTATCATCCCAGATCCCGATGACACTCTCCAAGACTCCTTTTTGCTCTTTTTTTCTCCTTTTTTTGGACCACAGATAAATCTGTCATCTCACCAACAGCACAGAATTGTAGTAGAGGGGCGTCTGGGTGGCTTAGTCGGTTGAGTGACTGACTCTTGGTTTCCACTCAGGTCTTGATCTCAGGGTCGTGGGATTGAGCCCTGTGTTAGACTCTGCACTTAGCTCGGAGTCTGCCTGAGATTCTCTCCCTTGGCCTTTTACCCTCCCCCCCACTGGCTCCCTCCCTCTCTCTCTATAAAATAAAATAAAATAATTTTTAAAAGAAAAAAGAATTGTTGTAGTAGAGAAGGACTCTGTATGAGGAAGGAGTTTAGAAGACTCATCTTTGAATCTCTTGCTAATAGGATTTAAAGAGCCTCTGGTCCTCTTGCCATTCATCTCCCCATCCATAAAATAAGAGGCCTGTACAATGTCTCTCAGAGAAGTAGGACTTAAGGAATATAGTTCTCTAGTTGATACTGCTTTTAGACCTCTGTGGTATGAAGAGGGAAGGGGGCGGTCTCCGCACTGGAGAGTGGAGAAGTGGGGGAGAGAGGCACAGGAGAAACAAAACAAGAACAATCCCGGAACCGAGGGGGAATGCACACTCCTTTCCCTTTCCATGGAAAAGGGTGTCAGTTTTGGGGAGCCAGTGTGTCCTGCTGCTCTAGGAAGCACTGCCCACTACTGTCAGAAGGAAATGGTGGCCCGTTGTTCCCTTCACGTCAAGTCATCCTCTCCCCAACACCATACCTCCAGCAACATCTCAAATATCCTAAAGAACCCTCATATTGCACCAGCCAGACCAATGTAGTCTGTTTCTAAATCAAATCATGGCTGCCTTTTTACAACTTTGCCCAAAACAATAGATAAAAAAACTAAAACTTTTAAAAATTATCAACGTTCTTCTATATTTTCAGATTCTGTTATTTCTCTGTATCAAAACGTAATGTAAAGGTATTTAGTACAAATATATGAAATTACGTATTTTTTCATTTAATAAACACTATTTCATCAAGAATATCAGGAAGTCTTTTTAACATTTTGATAGTCACTGGCCTATACCATATCTGTCCATCTTCTCCTTGTCCAGTCTTTCTACATCTGTGACCATGTGCATGAGCTCATTACCTGGGGGAAGCGGGCGAGTACTGTTATATGTAGAGATGGCTCCACATATAGCAATTCTTCCAAATTTCTTCATCTGGGGGATAACAATGTTTGAAAACTCTCCACCTACCTAAACAGGAAGAAAAAAAAAACCATTTTAAATAATCTAAACACTAGAAGACTCAGGAGAATCAGTAAGTCACAACCATCACTTCACAAAATTTACTCTAGAAGTAAAAAAACCCTGATTGATTTAGCACAGCAGTGCAGAAAACTGCAGTTGGAAAAAGATAGGAGAGGCTGGGCATTTCTATTTGTAGGAACATACCATATATAACTTATACCTTTTATTATATTTTGGAGTTCTCTGATCAGTTCAATAATCTCATTGCTTCTATCTAAGAGTATGGAAAAAAATACTCAAAAGCCACATCAAGAACAAAGTTGGAGGACTCACATTTTCCAATTTCAAAACTTACTACAAAGCTGTATCCATCAAGACAGTGTGGGAACAGAAATATAGATCAACAGAACTAACTTGAGAGTCCAGAAATAAACCCTTATTTCATGGTTCATTGATTTCAACAAGAGTGCCAAAACAACACATTAGGAGGAAAAATAGTCTTTTCAACAAATGGTGTAGAATAACTGGATATGGAAAAGAATGAAATCGGACCCCTTCTTATGCAATACACAAAAATTAACATAAAATGTATCATGGGTCTAAATGTAAGGGCTAAAACCATAAAACTCTTAGAAGAAAACATAGGAGCAAATTTTTGTGACCTTAGATAAGGCAAGGCCTTCTTAGACATGACACCAAACGCCCAAGTAACAAAAGGAGAAATACACCGGCCTTCATTAAAATTTAAAACTTTGGTGCTTCAAAGGACACCATGAAGAAAGTGAAAGAAAAGCAAAAAGGAAAGTGAAAGACAACTCACAGAACAGGAGAAAAGAATCGCAAACCATAGAGTCAATCCTCCTTATTAGTGTATTCCGTATTTGAGAATGGGACTACTTGCTAACGTTTATTTATAACCCCCAATGCAACACTCACAGAGCTTGCCGGCTCATTTGGAGACATGCCTAGAGCCGCAAAAGAGAGACACAAAGTTCCCAGCTAAGGTCAACAAAGGCCAAGGCTCTGTCCTTTTTTCAGCTCTCCCAGAGATTACTGGGGCGGGGCGGGGGGTGGGGGAGCGGAGGGCAATAGGGGGCAGTACAGAGTAGTTCAAAAAGCTTCAGCTCTAAGGCTGGTTGGATGGGGTGTGAATCCCAAATCTGGAAGAATGAGTTTGTGGGGCACTCTCAGGCAAGCTTCTTACCACTTCTGAGCCTCCTTTTCCTCTTTTAAAAAATAAAAAAAGTAGAAGCTTTTAGGATAGAGCCGTTTTTAGGATTTAAGATTGTAATTAAGCTGAAACATGTACATGTATGTACGTACTTCCTCTAGAAGCAATGGTTTAGGGTTTGTGGTGCTTGATGGAACATAATACCAGGAATATTGAGAATTGACTATATCTGATAAGGGACTTATCAGAACTTTTATGAAGAACTCTTAAAACTCAACAAACAACCCAATTGAAAAATGGGCAAAAGATTTGAATGGACATATCTCCAAAGATATACAAATGGCCAATAAGCACATGAAAAGATGCCCGATATCATTAGCAATTAGGGAAATGCAAATCAAAACCACAGTGAAATACTACTCAAACCCACGAGGATAGCCATAATAAAAATGATAGATAGTGTTGGTGAGGATGTAGGGAAATTAGAACCCTCATACATTGCTGGTCCGAATGTAAAATAGTGCAGCCATTTTGCAAAATTGCTTGTCCATTCCTCAAAATGTTAAATATGGAGTTACCACATGACCCAACAATTCCACGTATAGGTATATACCCAAGAAAAATGAAAACGTATGTCCACACAAAACTTGATCATGAATGTTCATAGCAACATTATGCATAATAGCCAAAAAGTGAAAATTACTCAGAAGCTCATCAATTGATGGATGGATAAATAAAATGTGGTGTATCCATACAATGGAATATTACTTGGCCATGAAAAGGAATGAAGCACTGAGACACATTACAACATGGGTGAACCTTGAAAACATGCTAATGTATAATGCAAGAAGGCAGTCACAAAAGGCCACTTTTGGGGGGAAATGGGGAGTGACTATAATGAGTACAGCATTTCTTTTTGGGATAATGAAATGTTCTAAAATTGATTGTGGTGATGGTTGTATAAGTCTGCGAATATACTAAAAACCACTAGATTCAACACTTTAAAATGGGTGAATTATATCTCAATAAACCTGTTTTTTTAAGGCATATATACTTTACATATTTTGGGTGGAAACTCTAGAAGCATACTCTCTGTATAGTACTTTGTTAGTAAAGAAGATAGTAAGTCCAATTTGTACTCACATTATCAAAGTAACAATCATAACCATCAGGAGAGGCTTTTTTCAAAGTTTCTTCCAAAGACTCTACTGTTTTGTAGTTAAAGGCAACATCATATCCAAGCTTTTTAAGGTAGGCAACCTTTTCATCAGACCCTGCTGCTCCAACAACTTTGCAGCCCTAAATGGGAAGAAAAAAATGGAAACCATGTATAAGCCGAAAGCATGGACCAACCCCCCCTCCTAGTCTAGCATGGTCAGGTTCCCCAATAACACCCTAAGTGCTGAGCCACATATATGAAGACACCATAATGGGTCAATGGGCCCAGAGGTGAAATTAGTCCCTGCATCAGCCTACAACCCAACTTGTAACTTCAGCTTGCCTCTGACCAACCCATAGATTCCGGTCTATGGTTATGTGGTTTGCAGCTTATTTTAACTTGCTAGCTTGACAACCTTTTTATGTGACTGTCTTATTTCTTTAATTTTGGGCTTCTCTTACAGTGACTCGCATGCTATCTTTTGGCACAGTGGTCCTTTAGACTATAATTTGGGCTCAGCTCTGGGACTCTCAGCCCTCTTGTCAGCCCTCCTGGTGACTGCCCCCTTAGCCTTTGATTTGGGCTAAAGCATTGGACTAGATCCTGTCTAATCACAGAGGAACTGGAGAGCATCCTGAAAAACACTTTCAGGATGAGACTAGAGACTGAATTGGTACACAGAGAGTAACTCTTCAGAAATCTCTTATATTCTGAATGTATCTTCAACTTCTAAACAAGACCCACTGAACTAAACTCCGTGAGACTGGGGCAGGTCTGCTCTGTTCACTGTTGTATTCTCAGTGCACACTGTGGGTACTGAGTAAATATTTGGTACTGGAAGAAGACACTTACCTTGAGCTTAGCTATCTGCCCCACCACAGAGCCCACTGCTCCTGCTGCTGCATTAACCATCACTGTTTCTCCACCCTTCACACCACAGATGTCAAGTAGGCCAAAGTAGGCTGTTAGCCTGAGGGAAGAAAATTAAAGATATGTGGATAGATTTGTTGCTTTCCCCTATAATTCATTCAGATACATCCTGAAGGCCTTCTCAACAGCCCAGTGCCATGGGTCCAAGTAAAAGACAAAAAATATAGAAAATGAATATTACTAGCCACTAATGGTCCACCTCCTCCTTCTTCGCTCTTAAATAGGAATAAAGATGATGGAAACTAGAGAAGAAATGGAGAGCTGGTTGGAAAGGGGCTGCACCTAGGCCAAGTCTCAGCATAAGAAGATAAACTCTAGGGATCCTAGAAGAGACAGCTCGTGTCTCAGTCCCATGTATGTCCTATGGAGAGGTTGAGCTTCATGAGGAAAGCCTCCACGTCATCATGGTGCCACAGCCTCAGAACAGATATAATGGTATGTGGTGTCTAGGTATAAGAGGTTCTCAGAGAAACACCTGGAGTTTTCCATGGCTCCTAAGTGGGATGGAAGAACTGAAATTTCCCCATCTCATTCCAAATGAGATGTCGAAGTTAGCTTGCAAGGAAAGAACTACGAGGTCTACAAAGATACAGCTCAGACAGTATTGGACAAGTACTGGGTGAAGAAGCCACCAGCTTGGATGGCCAGCTTGGAAGGCGATGTGGCTGAGGACTCAGCGGGAAAAGGAGACCAGCATAAGATTAAGACAGAGCAAGTTCTAGAAGCTGTTGTCTCCCCTCTATTGACACAGAATCTGCGTTAGCGATTGGACCTTTGCATTAACCGTAGGGAGAGGAAAAAAGGAAATCCTGAGTTTTAAACCTGAACAATGTGAAAAATCACTGAATTTAACTGAGGCTCTGTTTTTCTAACCAAGCCAAGATGCAGGCTTGAGACAGAAATGATGTACAGTGCTTTTCTAAGTTATGTTTTTGCACCCCTGAGTCTGAGCCAATGAAATCTATATCCACTATGGTGATGGCTAAGCTGCTTGCAAAATTTCAGACAGATTCATGTAAAGTTATTTCTCTATGAAACAGAAACTCTACGTCTGCCTCTGAGTATATCTGGGGATCCATTAGGGTTGGACATCAAAGGTGAGGCAGCGAAAGGCACCGAAAACTACAATTTTTCTGAGGACCCAAAAGCTAATATTCCCAAAGTGTTTTTTGAAAGTTGGATGGAGAACCACCTGCTCCAGAATCACCTGGAGTTTTATGAAAAATTTACATTCCCAGAAATTCAATTGACCCTTCTTCTCCAGGCCATAAAAGGAAACTTGAGGTCCCAAGTACAGTTGAGACAGGAGTCTTCCTGAGGGATAAGGCCAAGGAACTCCTAAGTAGTTCAAGTCTGTGTCAAGCTGAGTGATTGTACAACCATACTTATGATTCATCTCAGTTTAAATAATCTCAGATCCCTTCATACCTCGGGAAATTCAGATGTGCATGGGGAAAGGTGGGGAATGAGAGACACTATAGAAAAGGCAAGGCAGACTGAATTCTTTTCCCCCTTTTAAATTCTGAATGGAGGCAGAGATGAGTGAGGAGTGAAGCCAAGATGCTTCCAGGGACTGAAGGAGCTGGTTCCGTTGTGTTACATTTGCCAGCTGCTAGGAAGGGATCGTGCCCCATGCTGCTCCTCACTGCCACTCTCTGGACCGGAGGGTCGGACCAGAGGGTCTCTGGCCTCAATTTCCCTCTTTCCTTCAGTCCAAGACTAACTCTAGCCCATCTTCTTCCCTTCTTAGTCCTACCATCTACTCGAACCGGCCCCTGAGCCTAGACTGTCTCAAGTCTCTTCTTGTTGACCAAACTACTGTGGAAAACCAGAATGTCAGGTATTTAAACAAATGAAATATACCCATGAAACTCACCCTGTCATGCCAACTGTTCCCAGAGCCAAAGACACTGGGATCGTGTCTGGCCACTCTGCGGGTAGCTTTTCCAGATCTTTCCCATCAGAAATAGAGTGCGTCGTCCAGCCTGAAAAAGCCACTACTATAGTTCCTGCTGGGAAGGCTGAGTTTTTGCTTTCCACAACTCTGAAAGACAAAGCACATTAAGACATGGGAAACCTCTTTCAAGGGAATTGGGGTGCTACATGGTTAGTTTCCTAAAAGGGCACTGAAGTTAATAATCCATGATTAAATACCCGACATCTCTCCATCGGAATTCCTAGGCGTTGGTTCTCCTCCTCCTTGAGAGCAAATGTGGACCACTAGAGAGGAACTCTCTGAACTGGTTCCACATCCGTCCCTGTCCTCACCCACTTCTCTCTAAGCAAGAGGCATGCATCCTCTGGCTCAAGGTGCCCTGGATACCAGTCTCTTCTGTTCTTCAGAGGCCACCATCCATCCCTAGCCCCTCGTCTCTCCTGAATCTTTAGCAATGTCCTCTCCAGTGCAGCCTGTCTTCCACTCCTCCTCCTTCACTAAGGTCACAACTTCTGATTGCAAAATCCAGTGGACACTCTTCATTCATTATCTGATTTTACCGTTCTACCATATTAAACAGTCTGGGCTACCCACACTCCTCCTCACTGGTTTCCATAATACTGAATTCACTGGGATTTTGGCCTCTCCTTCTAAGCTGCTTCTTTTCAGTCTCATTTGCTGATTCTCTTTCTCCCACCTTCTCCCACCATTATCATTTTTTACTGTCTTCCCCCTGCTCATTAAGTTATATAACACATTTATTTTAGAAAATTTGATATACTAAATAAAAATATCAGCTCTAATCCCACAATACAAATATAACTGCTAATATTTTGAGGTGTGTTATGGCAATCTTAATGATATATTTAAAAATGTATATTAGAAGAAGGCAAACTGGTGCAGCCACTGTGGACAACAGTATGGAGATTCCTCAAAAAATTAAAAATAGAACTACCATATGATCCAGTAATTCCACTACTGGGTATTTACCCAAAGAATATGAAAACACTAATTCAAAAAGATATATGCACCTCTATGTTTTCCCCGAATTTAAAAAGATACATGCACCCTGATGTTTACCTGCATTACTTACAATAGCCAAACTATGGAAGCAACCCAAGTGTCCACTTATAGATGAATGGATAAAGAAGATGTGGTACATATACACAATGGAATATTACTCAGCTATCAAAAAGAATGAAATCTTGCCACCTGCAACAATGGTAATGGTTCTAGAGGGCATAATGCTAAGTGAAATAAGCCAGTCAGAGAAAGACAAATACCATACGATCTTACTCATATGTGGAATTTTTTAAAAAGATTTTTATTTATTTATTAGAGAGTGTGTGTGCAAGAGAGAGCAAGAGCAGGGGCAGAGGGAGGAGAAGCAGACTCCCTGCTGAGCAGAGAGCCCAATGTGGGGCTTGATCCCAGGACCCTAAGATCATAACCTGAGCTGAAGGCAGACGCTTAACTGACTGAGCCACGTAGGGACCCTCATATGTAGACTTTAAGAAACAAAACAAACAAACAAAGAAAAAAAGAGACAAACAGGGGAGAGTAGAGTTAAGATGGCGGAGGAGTAGGAGACACCGTTTTCAGCCGGTCAAATGAAGTGAAGAAACTGGTGGTTGACAGAAGGAAGGTGGGCCCTGGGGGGATGGGTGAAATAGGTGGTGGGGACTAAGAGTACACTTACTATTGTTTTTAAAGGTTTTATTTATTTATTTGACAGAGACAGACAGAGAGCACAAGCAGGGGGAGCTGCAGGCAGAAGGAGAGAGAAAAGCAGGCTCCCCACTGAGCAAGGAGTCAGATGCAGGGCTTGATCCTAGGACCCTGGGATCATGACCTGAGCCGAAGGCAAAACTTAACTGACTGAGCCACCCAGGTGCCCCAAGAGTACACTTATTGTAATGAGCATTGAATAATGTATAAATTTTTGAATCACTATCTTGTACACCTGAAACTAGTAACACTGAATGTTAATTACACTGGAATTAAACAAACAAATGCATTTTTAAAAATGTATATGATATGTATTTACATAATTGAAATCACTTTATGTTTTGCAACCCAGTTTTTCTGTCTCAACATTATACTAGTATATATGACTTATACTTTTTCCCATGTTAGTAAGAATCCTTTAAAAACAAATAAATTTAGGGGTGCCTGCATGGCTCAGTTTGTGAAGGATCTGACTCTTGATTTCAGCTCAGGCCATGATCTCATGGTTGTGAGATCAAGCCCCGCATTTGGCTCCGTGCTGGGCGCAGAGCCTGCTTAATATTCTCTCAAGCAGACTCCACGCTGAGGGCTGAGCCAGATGTGGGCTCGATCGCATGATCCTCAGATCACAACTTGAGCCAAAACTGAGAGTCAGACGCTCCACCAACTGGGCCACCCAGGTGCCCCACATAAAAACTTTGAACTACGATTGGACATGGGAGAAAAATAAAGATAAACAAAGACCCAAATACTTGCAACACTAATATTCCTAACATATAAGAAGATCTTACAAATCACTATAAAAGATGAAAAGACCTGAAGGAACAAAGGAAAGGGCATGAACATAATCCACAGAAGAAAACTGATAATTAATTTACCAAAAAAATGTCAACATTGCTAATAATGAAAGAAATGGAAGTTAAATGGACATATCAACGTGAATTCATCTCAGATTGCCAAGATGATAAGCAATGGGCATATAGGTATGAGAAAACAAGTTCTTTAATATGCTATTGGTGGGAGTGGATATTCATACTATCTTTTTGAAGAGCAATTTGACATCAAAACGTCAAATTAAAAATTTGCATCTCTCGGGTTGGTGATTCTGGACGAAATAAGTGTACGGCATGGGGAAGCAAAAGAAAGAAAGTATGTGACCACGAAGTGAATGCTTAGTCTCCGAGATCAGAGGCTTAAAGGAAAGGATAGATTAAAACCTAAAAAGAAAAAAAAAAGAAAGATCCCAGTGCACTCAAGGAAGGAAGTCCCCCAACATCCTTCCTGCTTATTCTTCCAATATAACACACAACTGGGCCCACCTTAGCACATCTTGGTTGATACCAACTTTATCAACTTTTCCATTAAAGCCAAACTTGACTTAGTACAGTCAATAATGGACTGTCTGTATGCCAAGGGTATCCGTTGTATAACTGACTGTGTAATGGCTGAGACTGAGAAGCTGGGGCAAAAGTATCGAGTGGCTCTAAGGATTGCCAAGGATCCAAGATTTGAACGATTACCGTGGACATACAAAGGAACCTATGCAGATGACTGCTTAGTACAGAGAGTAACTCAGCACAAGTGTTACATTGTGGCTATAGTTGAACCGGGACCTTAAAGGAAAGATCTGGAAGATCAACATTGAGCAGATGCCAGATGATCATGGAGCCCTTCGGTTCTAATTCTTAAAAGATAGAGTTCCTCTGCCTTCCTTTACCAACTTTTTCTGTTGCCAGTTCATATTAGCAATATGCTATAGCATGAATTATTCTTCTTACCCATTTGCTGTTATGAGCAGAGTATGGTTAAGCACACTCACTTTTTCATGTTGTTTTGAAATCGATATTTTGTATCATTTTAAATATTTTTGCATTTTTTTATAAATCAGATGATTGCTCATATTTTAAAAAAGATGATTGCTCATATCAGGCACCTGAGTGGCACAGTTGGTTAAGCATCAAATCATGATCTCAGGGTGCTGAGATCGAACCCCGCGTTGGGCTCTGTGCTCAGCGCAGGGTCTGCTTAAGACTCTCCCTCTCTCTCTGCCCCTTCCCAACCCTGTGATCTCTCTCACTCTCTCTAAAGTAAATAAATAAATCTTTAAAAATAAATAAATAAATAAATAAATAAATGAATAAATAAATAAATAAAATAAGCATCTCCTTTGACCTAGAATTTATACTTCTGGGAATTTATTGTGAAGCAATATTCATCCAAGTAGGCAAAGAATACACAGACATGCACATAAAGAGGCATACATGTTCCTTGCAGAACTATTTGTGATAGAAAAAATTGGAAACAGTTGCTACCAGCTGTAGATTAGTTACATGGCAGATAACAATGGGATAAATTGGCAGCCATTAAAGGGTGCCTGGGTGGCTCGGTCAGTTGAGCATCTGACTTCAGCTCAGGTTGTGATTCTAGAGTCCGGGGATTGAGCCCTCTGTCAGGCTCCCTGCTCAGTGGGGAGTCTGCTTCTCTCTCTGTGCCTCCCTGCTCCACTTGTGTTCTCTCTGTCTCTCTCAAATAAATACATAAAATCTTTGGGAGAAAAAAAAAAGATTGATTTTTAAAAATTTGCTATTAAAAGGTAGGTAGTATATTTTCATATTATCCACAAATGGTATCCACAATATATTAAGTGAGAAAAAGCAATTTGTTGAAGGGCATATAATCCCATTATTTAAGAAAAATTATAAATATTAGTTTGTGTACTAAACAATTTTTGAAATAATAATACATTAACAACAGTCACCTCTAAGGTTCAGATGGTGAGGGGACTTTCAGTTTCCAAGATATACATTTTTGATTTATTTGAATTTTTGCAATAATCATAAACTGGACAATTACAATTACAATTTTTTAAGTAATTAAAAGTTGCAACTACGGTAATTTCACAGGTTTCCCTCCCTCCCAATTAGTCAGGAAAGATTTCCCAAGTTGCTTCCAAGATCAGTGAGTGAACCACATGGACTAAAGAAATTATAGGGGTGATAGAGGCAGATCCAGAAGGAGGTAAAGGAAAGACATATTTTTCAAGCACTGAGACACACAGAAATACCTGGCCACTTGCTGCCCCATCATCGTATCACCCTCCTTCAATCTTCTGGCTGCCACTCTGAAAAAAAAAAAATCCATTCTTAATACATAAGGACTTTTGGTGAGGGGCACCTGGGTGGCTCAGTGGGCTGTGTGTCTGACTCTTGATTTTGGCTGGGTCATCAAACCCCGCCTCTAGTTGGAATTGGTTGGTATTGTAGGAGAATTGGTTGGAAAAGGCTTACAAATTGGAATTATTATCACAGAATCATACTAGCCACACAAAAAGGGATGCTAGTTAACATCTGGAAACATTTTTTTACCTTATATTTGAATCTCTATTGATCAGCTCTGAAAACAATGATATTAAAGAATGATGACTACATTATTTACCAATAAGCAAAAATTACTGAGAGGTTAGTGCCCCATAAAGGCTTTTATTCCCTCTCTTCCCTGAATTGTTTACTGAGTACACATATTTGATTAAATTAAAAGAATACAGGTAAATGGAAGGCAAGAAAAGCTTATTTTCGTCTTACCATCTTCCTCTACCCAAATTGGTTGTCAGTAGTGAAATGACAAATTGGATTTGGGCTTCTTTAGTCTTTTAATTTTTCGGGAGCAGTGAGAGGCAAATTGTACACATTAAGATAGGAAATGGTGGTCAAATAAAGGGGCCGGGGGAATCCCTCATCAAACTTCTCAAACCTTTGCTAGCAAAGATGAGCATCCGTGAATCTCACCGCTGATATTATACTCGGACAATGGGGGGGTGACAATCAGTTGGATATTTTAAAAGATGGACTATTTCAAAACGGGGTTCGAAGCACAACACTTGACTTCTTAGGAGGAAAATCATACCTCATATAAGGATCCACGGTAAGGAACAAGGCTTCCAGCAGGACCTCTATAAAATAAAGCATTCCATAGGCAATTAGAAACTCAATGCTTGATGCCTTCCTTGACTTTGGCATGCTAAATAAACACTCGAAATAAACATTGTAAATAAGATCATCTTTCTGCTTCACGGTTGCCCTTCTGTGCTTGCTACTGAAGAGACAAGAGGGGTCCAGCCCAGATTATCATCATCCTCACCATCACCGTCATCATCATGTTATTCACTCAGCACTCACTCCGTGCTTTACATGGATTATTTCACATGATATTCCCAACTATTATTGTTCCCGTTTTATCTAGGATTAGATTAAGGAACTTGTTCAGGAACACATTTGTAATCACTATGTTACAGCGCTCACGTAAGGTTTCACTGACAGCCCCCATTAGTATTAAATATATTTTGCTGGAGTGACCCTCATGCACACATTCTCTGGAATCCTGAATCTCAGTCCTGGCTATCTATCCAACTTAGATGGGACTGAACTTGGCTATGCTATTTGATTGCATGCCCCTTTCTCAAAGCCTGCCTACCTACCTGTAAACACCCCTTAATTGTCTGCTCTACAAAGCTAATCTCTAAACATGGTATAGACTGTGCTGCTGTTTCTCTCCCCTAGATTCTTTAGGGGTTTGCCTTGTCCTTCCACTTCCCCCAATGATGGGAGACTCCTCAGTGAAGGATGTGAGTTTTTCCCTCCTATCTTCACACAGGATAATCTGAGTTCTGCACATGGCTGCTAGGCCCCGCTTACCCCACTTGCTTACCCCATCATCAGTCTTGCCAGGACAGAGAGAAAATCCTCCCCAGGGTGTGGTCAAAGTCACAAACAATGTACCATTTCAGTTATGAAAGAAATCAGAGGGCTCCTCCCACATGACATCAAGGCTTCAAACAGAAAACCTTGAAAAAGTCTCTGTGGCGGATTGCGAAATTGTCACGAATACCTCCCATTGCTGTGTGGGGCGTCCTCACCACTCCTCCCAGCAAGAAGTCTATGTGTCACTCCTTGAATCCGGACTTGCTTTGCAAATTAGCAAACATGATACAAGTAGAGGCTTGAAAAGTACTTGCCAACACCCAGTGCTCTAGATCAGTGAAGATCAGTGAGCGAAGACAGAGAGCTCACAGCCTGCTAGGAATGAGCCTGCTAGGAAGGCCACCCAGAGGACTGAGGCACGCACCTCTGCTGAGAGCTTGCTAACCACCAAATGAGTGAGGTCCATCCTAGATTAAACGGTTAGCCCAGATGAAACCTACAGAGTTACCACCAATGTAACCCAGCCCAAACTGCCAACCCACAGAACTGTGAGCCGATAAATGACTGTTGTTCGATGTCACTAAATGTCGCCGTAGTTTATTAAGCAGCAAAAGCTAACGGATACAGACTTTTCCAACTCAAACCTTATGACTTACCTCCATTTTTTAAGGATGGGAGTTCAACAGTCTTTAACTCAAAGTTACTATGAGTAGGGCTGCCTTCAAAGTGCTTCTTCAGGGTCCAGCTCTTAGTGTGAACCATCCTGAAGTTCCTGGAACACAGTAAACACATAGTCAACTGCCATGACGTGACTGGATTATTAGGACTTCCTCACCCCTGCACTGAAGCCAGGCAGCAGGGTCTATCACCATCTACTTCTCTTCGTGGTCATTTAACGCCAACCACATTTATTAGGTATTTACTACATTTCTATTCCTGTGCTAAGCACTTCATATGCATTATCTCATTTTCTTCTCATGAATTTTAATATAGGTATTATTATCATTGCCAGGGTACAGTACAGGCCTCCTCAGAAATCTCCAAGACAAGGAAAAATGCTAAAACGGACACAGAAATTCTTCGCAGCCCCCGCTGGGGTTTCGCTAGGGCACTGGACAGCTACGTGGTGTTCGAATACTCTGTTCCTCGCGTCACACACAGCGAATCCTGAGAAAGAGCATCAAACACAAAGAACCGAGGAGAAGTCCCCGCACACATTTCAGACAGCTACAACAGCTTTCTCAGGCAGGCTCAGCCTCCTGAATGCCACGGCGTGGCGCTGCTGCTCCGCTCAGTGCCGAGTCTACTTTGGCACCAAACTGGAAATCCAGGGTTTAAACTTGCCTCCACAGGAAACTAAGAGAGGTGATTCAGGCGGCCCTGAGCTTTGGGATCAGGACGCTTTGCTTGGACGGATCTCCCCCGCATCACGCGGGAGCCGCTCCTTCCCCACATGTGTACCTCCAGCGGACAGGACTGCAGTCGCTGGCGATTTCAACGGTCCCACGGCAGTGTAAGCAGAAAAGAGTCAGGGGCCCCCGGAAAGGAAAACTGAGACATAGCTTTCCGGCCACAGGAGAAGTCATTTTAGGCCGTAGGCTATCCTTGCGATCTATGCCCTACTGACTCTACTTGCCCGAGCACGCTTCCTGCAGAACTTCCTCTACGATGTGTTAGAATTACAAAAGAATGCAAAACCTCAGTAGTCTAGAATTTTATGGGAACGAGGGGAATGCAAAACCTAGTTGTTTTTACCTGGCCAGAAAAGAGCCCAACCGGATCAGAGACAATAAACCAATGGTAAAACTCCCAGCGCTGTTTCAAAAGCAAAGACCGATCTCAGGCACATCCTTCGGCTTTCTGAGCACTCAACCTCCGGGCGAACTGGAGTCAGAGAGTTGATGATGCCGACTCTCTACGGCCCTCAAGACTTCTGTCAGCTAGGACTTGGGCTCTGTCACCTTTGCCCCAAGTCAATACTGAACTCTCTTTTGCCCAACCCCCTCATGAATATGCATATACCCTAAGCTTAAAACTTCCCCAATTTTGTTTTTCGGGGTGACACTACTTTGGGAAATATCCCTGGTGTTCTTTACTCTTGCAAGTAAAACCCTTCCTTTTACTATGCGTTGGCTTGGTTGTGTCTTTTAACTGGACACCCACTGAGAGGCAACCCCAGCTGGGGTTAACAGCGGTGCCCTGGAAACTTTTCCATTGCAAATAGAGCGTTCCCGGCGTCGGGTCCGCAGCCCTGTTCTATTTGTCTCTTCCCAAAAAGGCAGCCAAGAGCAAATTCTGACCTCGCTGCAAGTCCAGACGTTTCCCCCTCCCCGCCCCCGCCTCCCAGTCCCAAAGGACATGGCCTCAGAGGCGGCCGAAGTTCAGGAGAATCGCACCACCAGGGGAAGATGTCCGGGTGCAGTGCCCGCAGGCACACTCGCCTCTGGCTTCCACCGCTTCTCCCTGCACACACCGGTGCCCACTAACCGAATTCCGACCCCTATCTTTCTTCTCCTTCCACACTGGTCCCAGTTTTGCAGTCCGAGCTAAGGCAGCTATGCAATGCACCCGAATGCAGACAGACCATGCCCTTCCTTCCAGCATGTCTCCGAACTCTCCAAGAACAAGCAGGGACCCATAGACATTGATCGGGACATCTGGCTTTCACTTTCCTCGTAGTGCAAGACTCAGAAGTTATTAAGCAAGAGGAGAGGGAGAGCAACGTGCAAATGTTCCACAATAGGGAATTCTAGGAACTTAGCAGGAGAAAAAGAGTGGGGCGGAGATGTTTACTTACCGGAGTCCGTAGGTCCCACTATGTACACGGAGAATGTGGTTGGGGTTGTGCGGCAGAGCCCCCACCGCCTGGATTTAAGGCCCTCCAGGAGAGGGTGGGGCTTCCCCCAGGGGCGGAGCTGCTCCTTTAAGAGTGAGTGTGTGTGTGTGTCTGCGCTTCCAATAGTAAAGGCCTCCATTGGAGCCCTACCCAGGTGGAACTGTACCTGCACGAGCTTCCTAACTGGAAACTGGGTGCAAAGATGGTGTGTGGGAGAACCAACCGCAACCTTCCCTGCTTAGGCAGGAAGGAGACAAATGCAGGGTCCCTGAGCAGAGCCCGAAGTTTTCCACTTTTTATTTATTTGTCTACCTGAGAGAGAGAGAGAGCGCGCGTGCGCGCATGGAGGAGGGGCAGAGGGAGGAAGAGACAGAATCTCAAGCAGATTCCCCACTGGGCTCCAATCCAGCCTGGAACTAATAAGCCTAATATATTTCCAGACATATATATATATATATATATAAACATATACTATATGTTTTCCAAAAATATAGTAGCAATTTACATTCCTACCATCAATGTAAGCGAGTTTCTGTGACCTGAAGCCAACATCAGAACTGGTATTATTGTTGTATTCACTTTTTGCCAATTTGATCAGTGCAAATGAATTTATGCCCTCCAAGGGATGAGATCTGACTTTATTCAGATTTATACCCTTGCACCTACCTGTATCATTTGGAATGTTCTATATTTTTTTTGCAAGTTACATAAGACTCATATTGGCTTTAAAAATAAGAGAGATTTACTGGTTCGTGTGACTGGAAAGTCCAGAAGTAGGATGGGCTTGAGGGTTGGTCTGAATCAAAATTTGGCATATTTCATCCTTACACACTGCTTTCTGGACATCAGAAAGGCTTGCTTCCCTCATGGTGACACAATGGCTGCGGTAGTTCTACTAACCTAAAGGAAAGAAAGATATCCATGTCACAAAATTCCTAGCAAGACTCCTCTACCTCTTGTTGGTTGAAATGTCTCTAAATCAATCTCTGGCCAATTAAAGACTGAAAAGCTTGGGCCTGGGCTACCTAAACCAATCATGTGTCGTCAGGGGTAGGAGTCCTCTCTTCTCTTTGCTAGGCTTTCAATTAACAAGGTACTGCGTGAAAGATTCAGAACTCCAAGAGACAGACTTCTCAGCTTTCAACATAAAATAGCATTAAGTAATAATCAGATGTTAGCTGTTAAGTATTGTCAGTTTCGCAGGAAAGCTGGTTTGTTTGGTGGCTTGAAAAGCTATCAACAGAAGAGTTGAAAGAAATCTGGGCATCTCTGAGAATGTATTTTGGATTGTTAGGGCTGCCATAACAAATTACCATAGGTTGAGTAGTTTAAACAACAGAAATTTAAGTTTCTCATAGTTATGGAGGCTGGAAGTCCAGATCAGAGTGTTGGCAAGTTTGGCTTCTCCTGAGCCCACGGTTTTCGGCTTGCTAATGGCCATCTTCTTTCTGTGTCCTCACATGGCTTTTCTCTGTGTACACACGTTCCTGGTGCATCTCTCTTCTTTAAGCCCCACCTGACAGTCTCCATTGAACTTAGTCATCTTTTTGAAGGCCCTGTCTCCAAATACAATCACGTAGTTTAGAGCTCATCCATTTATGACCTCATTTAATTTCAATTACCTCTTTAAAGATCCTTTCTTGGGGCTTCTGGGTGGCTCAGTTGGTTAGGTATCTGCTTTCGGCTCAGGTCATGATCCCGGGATCGAGTCCCGCATTGGGCTCCCTCTCAGCGGGAAGACTGCTTCCCCTTCTCCCTCTGCCTCTTCCTTCTGCTTGTGCGTGCGTGCTCTCTCTTTCTCTCTCTCAAATAAATAAATAAATAAATAAATAAATAAATAAATAAATATTTTTTTTTAAAAAAGAATTGTATCAGATACTAGCCAAGTGGATAGCAGGGTGGGAAGAGGTACTAAGAGGGGAAACCAGCATGAGAGAGTGACATTCCAAGACATTCAGTATACTTGTATGTCCAAAATAACATTACTAATAGTTGTTTACAGAGATCCCATAAGTGTGACCTTCCTAAATTTGTTCTTCCCTACAAGAGGAACCCATCTCACCTATACTGGGAGATAAAAAGAAACAGTGAAAAGTGCAGGGTTTTGAAGCATGGTAACTCAGCTTCAAATCTCAGCCCTCCTCCTGACTAACTCTGTGATCTTGTCAAATTGATTTCACCTCTTGAAATTCAGATCCCTTAGGCTCTGAGGAAAATAATAGTAATATTTGCTTCCCTGGACTGTTGTGAGGCTTAGAAATCAAGCTACCAAGGGCTCCTAGGTGGTGCTGCAGTGGCCACATTCATTGTGCTGTGGGAAGAGGCATAATCGTTCTCTCTCCAAATGTAGCATCTTACATGTATTAAGGGATTCTTTCAATTATAAGAATAGTATTACTATTCAGTTTTATAATTATCTCACAATCATTATCTCTCCAGACCAATGCAATGGAAGTTGTAGAAAAGAAAGAAGGTCTATTTTTAAAGTGCATTGCCATAGAAAAGCATCAGAAGTAATTTCCACCAAACAGATAACAATGACTTTTGCTTTTTACGCTGTACACATCTGTATTATCTGAATTATTTGACTAGATACATTCTCTTATAACTTGAGTGATTGTATTAAGTGAAGTGTTCCCTCAGCTTGCTAGATCAGAACTCCTTGAAACCTAACGTCAGAGCACTGAATTGAAAAAGATTTTGTCTTAGAACAAAATAAAGGAAACATCTTCCTTGATCCTTTAATCCATATTCTGTCTCTGTGATGATGCAACAGCCAAGATTTAGCTTTATCATCATGACAACTCATTTCAGTCATTAAACCTGAGTCACAATGACTGGGAACGAGATCCTGGTTAACCTGGCGTGGTCATATCTTTCCTTTTTTTCTTTTTTTTAAGGATTTATTTATTTATTTGAGAGAGAGAGAGAGAGCGCTTGTGTGAGAGAGGGCATGAGCAGGGGTGAGGGGCAGAGGGAGAGGGAGAAGCAGGCTCCCCGCTGAGCAGAGAGCCTGATGCAGGACCCAGTGCAGGGCTCTACCCCAGGACATTGCTCAGGAAACCAGACACCTTTTCTCTGTCTACTGCCATCTGTGGTGAAAGGCAGAGGGCCAGATATAAACACTTTGAAAAAGGTTTCATGCTTGTTATATCCAGAAGCAGACTGTGCTGATTGCCTGTCCGATATCCACTTTCCCCTTCATCTTTCCTACATACATATCCCAATTTTGTTCACGGTAGCAGGGTGCCCAGTTAAAGAACTCTGCTTTCCAGACTCCTCTGCAGCTGGGGTTTTGACACAAGCCCAGGACTCATGGATCATGACCTGAGCTGAAGGCAGATGCTTAACTGACTGAGCCACACAGGCGCCCCTGGATTCATAGACATTTCAAATCTGTTTTAGGTTTTCATTATCATAGAATAAAATCCGACTCAAAGCTTCTTCAGTTTGCTTTAAACCAAAAGATTTTGGGTAAAGGCAGATTATTTTTACAATGTTGTTGATATTCAAGTCAAAGTTATTGGTAATAAAGAACTCATGAATTTTACAGTAACAATTTGGTTTTTTTTTTCTTATTATAACATTAAAAACAAGACAAGTAGGTGTAGTATTTTTGTGCCTAGGCACTTGTGGAATGGAAGGAAGATCAATCTACACTGGGAGCCCCCCCGCAGTTCTGGTCAAGTTCAGGAGGCAGGATTCTCTCTGAAGCAGCCTCTCTGATTTAGCAATTTTCTGTGAAAGAAACTCATTTAGGGGAATGAATAAGGAGTTAACCCTAACCAAAAGCTTTTTTTTTTAAACCACCCCTGCCTTCTTAATTTGCTTCTTTTGAATTGTTTCCTTTGTATCACAGGATGATACATGTTTATGTTCCTGACAGAATTGTGACATAGTGTCCTTGAAAACAATTTCCAACCTCAAAGGACCATACAAGTAAGGGTTAAAATCACTAACACAGGGACCAAAGTGCTCTGTGATAGGAACAAGCAATTGAAAACACTAACGTTCGAGGAGAGACAGGAGCAACTCTATTTGATTTTCTCCATTTACCTTCCAGATCCACTCTCCACACTGCTTTTCACAAATCCTGCCCCCTTCCCTCAAACTTCTGCTTGGTTTTGGGGGAGTCTACTGTTGATTTTCTCTGTCAGTCTACTTTGGATTGGCACTGTTAAAAAGCACAGCTCCTCTAGGCAGCCTCTCGGCACACCTCTGTCCCCTGACCCCTTTGGGCTCAAGTGGGAGGGTGTGTTCGCAGGGCCCATTGGTTTCCCTTTGCCCTACATACTGCCTTTTGAGTGGGTGTGCCCTCTGTCTCTGCTAGGAGACTGCGCAGTCTACATAACATGTGTAATTATTGTTTTGAAAAAACACAGATATGAGAGTACATGTACTTTGAAAGAGAAACTACGTTTCAAAGGAATTTTAGACAAATGGTTTAAATTAATAAAAATTGGAAAAAGGACATGCACACTCCCAAAGGTATATGGGAGCAAATGACACCTTGTCCTGTCACCACCGCAGGTAAGTATGCATATCACATCTCTCAGTCCTGTAGAGAAAGCTCTGCACTCTGAAATGTAAACAAAAAGAAAAACAGGGTCATCACCCTACATACTTTTTTCTTTTTTTTTACCATGCATACTTCTGGTCCCCAAAATGAGTGAAACTCAAATTTTTCCTGTAAGTCATTTACTTCCTAACATAATTCCATCTCTCACATTCTCAATACTGACCTTTTATGGATATGCAACATTTGTGGCTATTGTAATCATGGGAGAAAGTATGTTTTTCCACTAAGAACTTGGAAATGTCGGCAATTTTTTAATTTTCTTTTCTTTTAAATACATGTTGTATTAAATTTAATGAGCCGATCCTTTCAAAGTCTTTACTTTCCCTAAACATCTTCATTGGAAAGAAATTGGTTTCCTTTCTTTTGGTTCCGAGTCTTCCTTATACAGCAAGAACTCAAAAATCCTGTGTTTTAAATAAAAGGAAAAAACATTGTTGACTTTATCAGGTAGGCATAAATTTAGAAAGGAAGAGAAAGTTTTGCTAAATATTTAAGGGAATTAGAAAGACGATGCTTATCTTTTTTTAATTTTTAGGTGCTCTGTACACCCAACGTGGGCCTTGAACTCACAACCCTGAGATCTAGAGTCTCACACTTCAGCCAGCCAGGCACAATGCTTATCCTTGATTCTCAAGCTTTGGTGTCTATCAGAATCACCTGTGGGCTTATTAAAAATAAACATCATGTTGGGGCACCTGGGTGGCTCAGTGGGTTAAGTGGGTGAATCTGGATCTCAGCTCAGGTCCCGATCCCAGGATAGTGAGTTCAGGTGCTGCATTAGACTCCATGCTGGGGGTGGAGCCTACTTTGAAAACAAACAAACAAACAAACATCAAACATCATGCCCCTTTCAGGCCTTAGGAGGTCAGTGTCTCCAGTGATCTGAATCATTACAGACTCTCTACCTTCTGTATTATTACAAAATTCCATTTTCTCATTTGTGAAATGGGGAAAACCTCACAGAGTTGTTGTGAGGAGTAAGTGGCATAATATATATAAAGCATTAAAGCACATAGAACTGTTCCTAATACACAGTAATCACTATATGAGTGTAACTACTATTATTTTTGTCAGGAGACAATTCTCCTTGTTTCTTCATGCTTGTGAACAGGGGCACTGACCACTAGTGTTCTGGACTACTTTCTCCAGGATATTTGAACGGCAAACAACCTGGGAAAACATAAGGTCTCCCTTCAGAGCGGAGGGCAGGTTTGTTTTCTGTCTAGTGTAACATCTCCCATTGGTGCAAGTGTCTATTATAAAAGCTTTGGGTTCCCTAAGCTCAGAGTTCCTCAGCTGTGATGCAAATCCACTTCATGCACAGCATTCACCTGGGCTCCCCTCGGTTACCCCCTGTGGGTGGGGGTGGGGGTGCAGGTGGGGAGCCAACGTGGACATGAACCTCGTGCTGCTTGCTGTGCCATGAGTGATAAAGTCCTGTGTCTCTGACCCTGGAGTCTGTGTTTTCTGCCAGCATCTGTGAAACTGTGCCAGGCTAACTTGCTAGTTTGCAAAAGAAGGTAAGAATCTGCATGCCTTCACAGTTCTTGACAATTGTAAAGTACAAAAATATGCAGTCATGTATAAAGAAGCACAATTTGGCAACCAAAAGTGATTAAGAAGTAATTTCATTTTTCACTCCTAAATGAATATTTAAAGGATTCAATTCATAATTACTTTATTGCACAACTGTGGCACCATGTAGCCTCTCCCACACACAGTTATGGTCCCCATCTTCTGGTTTGAAGGATACTATTAACGACCCGTGGAATCTAAATCAATCTGGCCATTATCCAAAACCACTGATCAGTGGCCAAGTGGTAGAATTGCAGAGTGTTTTAAGAGAATTGGCATTTCTGAACTCCCTCCAATATCTCAATTGACCCCTTTGTCAGCGTCCTAGCATGTGATGCACAATTCCCAGCATCTTCCTCCCAAACACCCAATTTCATAGCAACTATAGAGTTTTGTCCCTGTCACTTCTTCATTCCACTCAGTACCACTGACATCCTAAAAGAAATACAGGCTGCCAAGAAGGGCATCTAGGAGACTCCGTTTTCATAACCTATAGATCTTTTATTGATGTGTTTTTCTTTCCCTGCTGGCCTTTCATTATCATTATCATAGCGGGTATGAATTTTAGTTCAATTTAGTTCATACAAGATTTCAAGGCACTTCATTATAATTACTTCCTGGCAAATGCCTTCAGCTTCCTTGCTTCTCTCTGCCTTTATCAGTCACCTTGGCATAATACTAACCCTGAATAAAACCAACTATTGCCTTTTCCACACCTTCTCATGAGCAGCTGAACACTGGTTTTTACTTGAATGATCACAAACAATGTATTGGCACACTCAACCCCACCCAGCAATCCCAATCATTTTCCAGTAAATTTACTTTCTCACACGGTGTGATAACAGTTTTATATTTTTGCTTCTGTTCTCAAACCTCAGCTCCCAAGAGATAATCTTACCTTTGGCTTCATTGAGAAAATAGAAACCATTAGATCAGAGACCTTGTCTTTTCATGGTCAAAGTTACAAACTTCTCTGCATCTGTACCCATCCTCCCTTTTCTTCCTCTGATAATGGGGAAGCTCTCTCTTCCTATTAAAGGTTAATGAACATGGATCGTATCTCTTCTAACTTTCTTAGGCTACTTGGGTTATTTCTTTTCTCCTGCATGATCAACCTCTTCTGTATCAACTAGAATGCTTTCCATAACAAATAAAAAGACAAAAACCACTTGTAGACTAAAAGCTCTCAAATTTATATCCCCTGCCCACACTCTGGAGCCAGACAGATCTGAGTGGGTGTTATGCTAATTAGTAGATGCATATGTCCTTAAACTTCCCATGTAAAACCTTATCATAGAGAATATTTCTGAAATGACTCTTTACCTAATTTCACACATTATTTAGACAAAAAGTAAATAGATATACGTTTGCATATTGGAGATCTTTCTTTGCAAATGTTTTTCTTCCTTTTAAAAACAGAGCCAAATGCTAGTGTTTAAATTATATGGTTGGTCCAAAATCCTTATAACTGCCATCCCGTTAATGGAGCATGCCAGGGGAGTGGGCATTGGAGCTATGTTTAGTTTTCCTCTTTTGTCTGTGCAACCAATCAGGTTTATTTTCCCTTCTTAGATCCTTGGTTTTAGAAAGTGCTTCATTCAAGAATTCTGAGGGAAGGCCAAGAAAAATTGAAGCCATTGTAAATTGTGGAATTTAGCCATCAGATGGCTATAACAGACTGTGCAGGAATGGGTAGCACCCTCTGGTGGACAATATGGAACTGGTATAGTCTCTGTCTGACTCATGGGAACCAGTCAGAGGTATAGAGCCAGGACGAACTCTCTCCAGAATTTCTGCTCAACAAGATTTTGTTTGTGGCTCTCTGGTGGTCAACAAATGAAAAATTGGCTTCTGTCTACCTGATGACCTAGCGCGTCCAGGATATAAACCCAGTAGGAGTCGGGTATGTGAGTTGTGCAAACTGTACGATTTTTCTTCTTAAATAAGAATATCAGATGAGGGGAGAACTGCAAAATGAGTTTTTCCACAGAAGTGACTGAGTGGGCTGAACAGTTAAAAGGCAAATGGATGTGAGAAACAACAAGAACTGATACAGTCAGAAACTTCCCCTCCCTCATTCTTCAAGTGGATGGCTGATAGAAGAGACAGGGAAGAAACAGATATTACCTCTTTTTAATAAGCAGGCATATCAAGAAAGCAGAAGAGAGGTTATATTCATAGAATTCTGACAAAATTTAAAAACGACTTTGGCAGGGGCACTTGGGTGGCTCAGTCAGTTAAGCGTTCAACTCTTGATTTTGGCTCAGGTCGTGATCTCAGGATCATGAGATTGAGCTCCAGGTCAGGCTCTGTGCTGGGCCTGAAGCCTGCTTAAGATTCTCTCTTCCCATCTCCTTCTGCCCCCCGCCCCCCCAAATGAGTTTGGCAATGAAATTGGTGGTGTTCCAACTCCATAAACCACCTTGTTCACATGAGCAGACCTCTGGGCTAGTAGGTATGAGCTAAAGGAAGATCGAAAGCAATGCTGGTTTTGAATTAGCTTTTTTTTTTTCTTCCTAATTTTACAATATTTTTCAGGTTTTAAAAAACAGATCTGGTAGCACCTATTCCTTGTCTTATACGTACAGAGAACTTTAAAATAGTATACATACCCCAAGGTGTATATGGAATGGTTGTTTTTCAACCATTTATTGATTTGTGGGTATGTAGGTGTAACTTTTGTTCACTTAATTCAAATCAACTTTTGAGCCAAGCAAGTCAATCTAAGTATGAAAAAAGTATGCTCAATTTGAAGGCAAAGACCTTTTAAAAGTCTCATATCCAGAAATTATAAGGAGGTTTTCTCTTGTTTCAGGTGAATGGAGATTGTACATACATTCTCACTGGCCTATGACTTTTGGTCAGACTGATCAGTAGTCATCCAGCACAGTGGTACAAATGTCAGCTATCTGGGAGTATGAATTACGACAGCCCACTGCTCTAGTTGGACAGTGTCGATCCACTAGGCTAAAATCTATGGTTAGAGTAGTTTATTATCTTTACTGTTTTACCTTTGGATACACAGAAAAAGCCAATCAACTCCAAATTATTTTACCCAGATTATTCACCTGGTAGATGAGTCAATTCGTTGCTCAGTTGGAAAATATTTATTGAACGCTAAATACATAAAGACACAGTAAGAATACAGAGAATTACAAGGCATGGCCTTAGTGGGTTTTTTTTTACAGACTTTTTTTAATAGCAGTTTTAGATTCACAGCAGAAGACTGAGGGGAAGGTACAGAGATTTCCCATATGCCCCTTGCCCCACACATGCACAGCCTCCCCTATTATCAACAAGCTCCACCAGAGTGGTAGGTACATTTGCTCTAATTAATGAACCTACACTGACGATCATAATCCCTCCAAATCCATAGTTTATACTAGTGTTCATTCTTGGTGTTGTACATTTTATTTGTTTGGACAAATGTATACTGACATGGATTTGTCATTACAATGTTATACAGAATATTTTTACTGCCTTAAAAATTCTCTGTGCTCTGCCTTTTCATCCCTTCCTCTAACCCCTGGCAACCACTGACCTTTTTACTGTCTCCATAGTTTTGCCTTTTCCAGAATGTTATATAGCTGGAGTCATACAATATGCAGACTTTTCAGATTAGCTGCTTTCACTTATGATATGCATTTAAGGTTCTTCTCTGTCTTTTAATGACTTGATAGCTCATTTCTTTGTAGTGCTGATTAATACTCCATTGTCTAGAGGTACCACAGTTTATCCACTTACCTGCTGAAGGACAGCTTGGTCCTTCCAGGTTTTGGCAGGTATGAATAAAGGTGCTCTAAACATCTATGTGCAGGTTTTTGTGTGGACATAAATTTCCAGCTCCTTTGAGTAAATACCAAGGAGTGCAATTACTGGATTATATGGTAAGAGTATGTTTAGTTTTGGGGCGCCTGGGTGGCACAGCGGTTGGGCGTCTGCCTTCGGCTCAGGGCGTGATCCCGGCGTTATGGGATCGAGCCCCACATCAGGCTCCTCCGCTGGGAGCCTGCTTCTTCCTCTCCCACTCCCCCTGCTTGTGTTCCCTCTCTCGCTGGCTGTCTCTATCTCTGTCAAATAAATAAATAAATAAATAATCTAAAAAAAAAAAGAGTATGTTTAGTTTTTTAGTTTTTTTAAAAAATAATGTTTATACCCAACATGGGGCTTGAACTCATGATCTCGAAATCTAAAGTTGCATACCCTACCCACTGAGCCATCCAGGTGCCCCAGAGTATGTTAAGTTTTATAAGAAAATGCCAAACATCTTCCAAAGCGACTGTACCATTTTACATTTCCACCAACAATGAATGAGAGCCCCTGTTGCTTCACATCTTTGCTAGTATTTGGTGTTGGCAGTGTTCCAGATTTTGGCCATTCTAATAAGTATGCAGTGATATCTCATTGTTTTAATTCGCATTTCCCTGGTGACATAGGATGTAGAGCATCTTTTCATATACTAATTTTCTATCTATATACCTTCCCTGGTGAGGTGTCAAGATCTTTGGCTCATCTTTTATTTTTTATTTTTTTTAAGATTTTATTTACTTATTTGAGAGAGAGAGAGAGAGAGAGAACGAGCAGGGGAAGGGGCAGAGGGAGAGGGAGAAGCAAACTCCCTACTGAGCAGAGAGCCCAAATTGGGGCTCAATCCTAGGACCCTGGGATCATGACTTGAGCTGAAGGCAGGTGCTTAACTGACTGGGCTACCCAGGTGCCCCTTTGGCCCACCTTTTAATCATGTTATTTGTTTTCTCATTGTTGAGTTTTACGAGTTCTTTGTATATTTTGGTCAGATGTGTTCTTTGCAAATATTTTTTCTCAGTTTGTGGCTTGTCTTTCCATTCTTTTGACCTTGTTTTTCACAGAGCATAAATTTTTGTTTGTTTGTTTTTTTAAGATTGTATTTATTTGTTTATTTGACAGAGAGAGCGAGAGTGAGAGAGCACAAGCAGGAGGAGCAGCAGAGGGAGAGGGAGAAGCAGGCTTCCCGCTGAGCAGGGAGGTGGAAGTGGGCTCCATTCCAGAACCTTGGGATCATGACCTGAGCCAAAGCAGACACTTAACTGGCTGAGCCACCCAGGTGCCCCAGATTTTTAATTTTTTAAAGTAATCTTCAC
This sequence comes from Ursus maritimus, assembly GCF_017311325.1. Classification (NCBI taxonomy): domain Eukaryota; kingdom Metazoa; phylum Chordata; class Mammalia; order Carnivora; family Ursidae; genus Ursus; species Ursus maritimus. Next base: position 38,920,337 of record NW_024424119.1, read on the forward strand.
ACCCAACATGGGGCTTGAACTCACAACCCCAAGACTAAGAGTCACATGCTCTACTGACTGAGCCAGCTCAGGTGCCCCAGAAGTTTTTAATTTTAATGAAGTCTAGCTTAACAGTTATTTCTTTCATGGATACCGCCTTTGGTGTTTATCTTTAAAGTCACTGTCATACTCTAGTTGAATAAGCTTTTTAAACTGTAATTTCATTTTTAAAATATATGTGAATTAAGGTGGGGCTTGAACTCATGACCCTGAGATCAAGACCTGAGCTGATATCAAGAGTTGGATGCTTAACCCACTGAGCCACCCATGTGCCCCATTAAACTGTAATCTCATTTTTTTTTAAAGATTTTATTTATTTATTCGACAGAGATAGAGACAGCCAGCGAGAGAGGGAACACAAGCAGGGGGAGTGGGAGTGGAAGAAGCAGGCTCATAGCGGAAGAGCCTGATGTGGGACTCGATCCCGTAACGCCGGGATCACGCCCTGAGCCGAAGGCAGACGATTAACTGCTGTGCCACCCAGGCGCCCCTGTAATCTCATTTTTAAAGTATATATGAATTAAGGCATTTCTTCCTCCACTTAGAAGAGAAAGATTTTAATTTTGGGACATTCTGCCATGTGTGTAAATTAATTGTGCTTGTACTTGCAAAATTTCAAATGTTACTATTAATAGAGGCTTATATTTTGGAATAAGTTTGTGTGCTTATTCCAAATGTAACAAGTTAACATCAAATGAAATAAAGTTAAGTTTATGGAAGTCTCAAGACTGCGTTGACACTATAAAATCACTTGTATTCCATATGACCTTCCGATATTGTTTATCAAAACTTAGAAATGATGTAGAGATCAATCTCAATTACCAGAATCCTAAGTACAGTGGTCATCAAGTTTCTAATCACAAACTTTGTTAACCTGTGAATCTACTAACTCATTGAAGTCATTTGGTGAAAGGTTATCTGTGAAGAAATCATTATTTACTATACTTATTATTCCTCCTTTCATATTTCATATACCTTATGAAGAAATTCAAGGTACAGATAATTTTGGGATGGAATGTAGAGACTACATTTCAATATTCCATCCGTGCTCATCTAATCTTGCACTTTGGATTAAAGGAATGGAATCAGGGGCGCCTGGGTGGCCCAGTTGGTTGAGAGTCCAACTCTTGGTTTTGGCTGGGGTGGTGATCTCAGGGTCATGGGATTGAACCCCGTGTCGGGCTCCGTGCTCAGTACGGAAACTGCTTGAGACTCTCTTGCCCTCTCCCTATGCCCCTTCCCACTCTCTCAAATAAATAAATAAATCTTCAAAAAAATAATAAAAGAAATGGAATCAAAGGCCAGAGTTTTGGATTAAGTTGTTATTACTCAGATAATTTACACTGGTCAACACAACCTACCCAGAAGATTGTTCTGATTTATTGAACAGTTTTTACCTAAGCAGTTGAGCCATAGGTGGTAATAGCCTCAAACCCCACTCCTGGGTTCTAGCATGAAATAAACCAATGAATGATAAGCCACCCCCCTACTTGTTCTATTACAGCCTAAGGAAAGAAAGCCAGGAAGAAAGAAGTTCTGCTCTGAGGGCAAGGATTATGAGGAGAACATTATAAATGACATAAACCCTGCTGCTGCAGTTAGTAGTACATCCATTCCTACTAGATCAAGATGTAAAACTGTTTACAAACACTGTTGGATTCAATTTGCTATTATTATGTTTTTGTATTGCCCTTATCTGGTTTTGGAATCAAAATTACAGTAACCTCATAAAATGAGGATGCAGGTTTTGAAAGTCGGTCTTCTATTATTTTCTAACAACTTGTTCTTTTCAGGAAAGACAGTCTGACGACTTTTCAGTTTCCTTAATATTGACACAAGCACCAATCTTGGCATTTAAAAAATATCTAGGAACTTTTGCATCTCGTCCAAATTTTCCAATTTACTATCCATACAGTAGTTTTCCTAATATTTTATTCCAGATTCTGTTTCATGGAGTTTCCCACAATGAGAGAGAGGAAGGGAGACATGAGTGGGTCAACACTGCGCAAGCATACTGTCCACCTCTTTGACTGGGGTAATTCTTTCCAGGATGCAGCTTCCGGTGACTAGTCTAGCATCTGACCTTGGCCTGGCCTGGCCTGTTTGTGGTCCTCCCTGGCTGCCCTTTGGTTTGCCTTATCTTCCCTTGGAGTTCTACCTCTGGGTTAGGTATACTCTTTTATGGTGCTGGCTATAGTTAGCAACTAAGAGGCACAAGAGAGAGCTCTAAGGGGTACAGAGCAAAAAAAAGGTAGTGGGGCTTCACAGATATAGCATTTCCTTTTGGGGTGATGGAAAGTTCTGGAACTAGATCATGGAAATGGCTGCATGCTTCACAGATATAGCATTTCTTTTTGGGGTGATGGAAAGTTCTGGAACTAGATCGTGGAAATGGTTACATGACACTATGAAGGTACTTAACACCATTGAACTGTACACTTTAAAAATCGTTTAGATGGCAAATTTCATGTGTATTTTACCACAATAAAAAAAGTTAATCTCAGACTTGGGGCAAGGGCCTCCTCTGAGTTTCTGAGTTCCTCGTTTACTTTTCCTTCAGCCCTAGGGATAGTAGCTGCCCTTTGCATTTACTATTTCTTTTTTTTTTTTTTAAAGATTTTATTTATTTATTTGACAGAGAGAGAGACAGCCAGCGAGAGAGGGAACACAAGCAGGGGGAGTGGGAGAGGAAGAAGCAGGCTCACAGCAGAAGAGCCTGATGTGGGGCTCGATCCCAGATCGCTAGGATCACGCCCTGAGCCGAAGGCAGACGCTTAACCGCTGTGCCACCCAGGCGCCCCTACTATTTCTTTCTAATTAAATTTACCATCTTAACCATTTTGCACAACCATTACCATGATCTAGTTCCAGAACTTTTCATCACCCCAAAAGATAATCCAGTACCCATCAAGCATGTCTTTATTATATATTTTTATGACTCTTTTGCTCTGGGGCGAGAGTGCGGTTGTCACAGAAGCATGCTGCCTGCTGCTGTGGTGAAGAAACTGGCCTCTGCTGAAAGCTGACAGCTGCTGCCCCTCTGGTGACAAAGGTCCTGACTGGAGGTGCGTTAGTTTCCTAGGGCTGCTGTAAAAATTGCCACGAACTGGCTGGCTGAAAACCACAGACATTTATTCTCTCATAGTTCCTGAGGTTATGATTCTGTAAGCAAGGTATTGGCAGGGTGGGTTCCTTCTGGGGCCTCTGAGAGAGAATCTTTCCAGGCCTTTCTCTCAGGTTCTGGCAGTTGCTGGCAATCCTTGGCATTCCCTGGCTTGTGGAAGCACACCTCCAATTTCTACCTCTGTCTTCACACGGTCATTTTCCCTCTGTGTATGGCTATTTTCTCTTCTTATGAGGGCACAAGTCATTGGATCAGAACCCACCATATCCAGTGTGACTTCGTTTTAACTAATTACATCTGCAAAGCCTCTATTTCCAAAAAAAGACCACATTGACGGGTACCAGAGGTTAGGACTTGAACGTGTCTTTTTGGGGAGACACATTTCAATCCACAATAGGAGCCATCACCAATGTGGTGACAAAGAAACCAGTGCTGAACAGGGAACACTGCACACTGATCTGTTTGGGGGGGGGGGAGCCCTTTTTCTTTCCCAGCCTTGCAGTGTGCCTCAAGCACCCTCTACAGGCAGAGTTTAACATTCAGCCAGCTGGCAACGCCGGAAATGCAGTCTGCAGAGGTCTGTTCCCCAGGGCAAAGAGTGGTGAGTTTGCAGCTCAGAGGCAGTACATTAATTACGGCCACGATCAAAGTCCTGTCTGCTTTGAAGTGGGCCTTCCCTACGCTAGTTTGATCTTGACTACAAAGCTCTAAATCAGCTGTGCGACTATGACCTGACAAGGGAAGATTCCAAATAGAAGAGACCTTCGGCTAGATCCTGCAGGATATAGGGGTTGGAGGGAATTGGAGAAGGGGAGGAATGATATTTTAGGCAGAGAGACCAGTATAAGCAAAAGCAGAGCATACACACCCTAGATTGTCACAGAATCCTGAAAGCCTGCTGAAGTATTTGAACACTAAACTGAGAGTAAAGCTGGGTGAGAGTAACATGACCAAATTTCTAGTGTACCAAATTTCCTTTAACTCAAGGTAGCGTGGGAGCTTCTTACATCTGGGAAGCAGAGCCCTGAACAGGTGTCAGTGAGCCTCTATAAGAGCTTGCGTGGAAGAAGTGGACCAGGAAACCTGTGTATCTGAAGAGCCTCACGGGAGGCAAGGTTCAATGAGAATCATCACATGTTTCAAATACAGACATGACATACTCTGATGTGGACGTGGCTGTGATCTCAAACACAACATGTCTCAAATGGATGCATCATCTTACACCATAAGACTACTTTCCTTCTGCGATCCTTTTTTTTAGAGATGGCACCTGGTTGCTCAATCCGGAACCTGGGCATTATCATGACTTATTCCTGTCCTTCACTCTTCCAGAGTCGATGACCCCAAACTTCCCATTTTGTTTCACAAATGTGTCTCAACTTTTCACTATGCTTTCTCCATTCTCAGTGCTATTACCTTGAAACAGGTAGCATCTCTTATTTGGACTCTTAAAACTGTCTCAAAATGGTAGTCCTGACATGTCCCAACTCATTCTCTTAGTAGAGTAATTGTTCTGATGTGCCAATTTGAAGGTGTCACTTTGCTACCTAAATTTCCACACTGGCTCTCCATTGCTCTTAGGATAAAGAGCAACTTCTTCAACATGGAAGAAAATGACCTCTCACAATCTGGGTTCTTCCAGTTTCATGCCCTCCACTCCTCACCCCCACTCCCAGGCATATGGGCTGCCTTTTATTTCTTGAAAAGCTTCACATTCTTTTCTTGCCTCTGCCTCTTTTCCCCTCTTGGTACTTACTTCACAACTCTCCTATCCCAAAACTCCCTCACACCCCTCAAGTCATCTTCTATTTGTCCTTTGAGTCAGTTTAGATGTCCCAGAATTGACTCTAACGATTGACCCTGACTGTAATTTCAGCTTAGGTGACTCTCCTATGTGTTTGCATTACTTCTCTTGATCTCTATATCTATATATGTATGCTGTATGTCATATGTACCTTTCCCTTGTTTAATTTTCTTAAAGGAATTTATTATATCTTAAAGTTTATTTGCTTGTTTATTGTCTGTCATCCTGCACTAGAATATATGTTCCTGAGATCAACAATCTTGTCTACCGGGGCACCTGGGTGGCTCACTCGGTTTAGCGTCTGCCTTAGGCTCCAGTCACCATCCAGGATCCTGGGATGGAGCCCTGCATCCGGCTCCCTGCTCAGTGGGGGATCTGCTTCTCCCTCTGCCTGCCCCTCCGCCTACTTGTGCTCTCTCTCTGTGTCAAATAAATGGATAAATACAATCTTTTAAAAAAAGAATCTTGTCTACCTTACTCACCACTATGTCCTCAGAGCCTCCAACAGTGCCTAGCTCATATTAGAGACTCAATAAATACGAACTGAGCGAATGGTAGAAGCACATTTTTCTGAGGCAAATTCTTCATGCTGTTGTAGAGTCCCATGCAATATTTGGGACATAATTATGCCAAGAAATTATTTGTTGTTGTCAGAAATTCAAATTTAAGTGAGTGACCTGTGTTCATTCTGGCAACCCTATACCCTGAACACATTAAGCAATATCTGGAGACTTTTTTGATTGTCAGGACTGGAGTGGTGGTACTACTGGTACCTAGTGTGTAGAGGGATGCTGCTAACCATCTTACAATGCATAGTCAAGCTCTTACTTGGCAAAGAATTATAAGATCCAAAATGTTAATGATGTGGAGGTTGAGAAACCCTGAACTAGATGTTCATGAACTTCAAAGGTCCCTAGCAGGCAGAGACAGCCCCTAGAATTTCTAAATTCATCTTCCTTTTGGAAAGACAGCATGAGGTTAGTGAAAGGAAGGCATCCGGGGCTGGGGACTCGGCTTTGAATTTCTGTGCACACACCTTCTTTACATGGATAACCAGACGGCAAGAAAGCCAGATTACCAATTGCCGCAGGTGAAGTAATGATGCAGAAAAGATCGCGTGTGAAGGCCACGGTGGACGGTAATGCGCTCTGCACACGTTGGTTACGTGCGCCTCTGACACTGAGACATCCTTTAGCTCCAACTAAAAACAAATCCTGTAGCAGCTGTGGCTAGGAAGGCAGAGAGACACCGGAAGCTGCCGGGCGGCTGAGGCGTCCTTCTCCCCTAGCAACGGTCGTGAAGGAAGTGGTTGTTGCAGTCGCGTCCTGTGCGCCTGCGCGGAAGCGCCGCCTGCTGACGTGGAGCTAGGTCCCGGAGGCCGAGCCCGGCGGTGTGCGGGAGAGCGGCTGGGGCGGTGGAGCAGCGGCCGAGGCCGGGATGGCGGCGCCGCTCGCTCCGCGCGGGGGAGCCGGCGTTGCCGGCCGGTGCTGGTTGGTGCTGCTGCCGCCCCTGCTGCTGGTGCTGCTGCTAGCGCGGTCCGCGGGGGCCCTGGTGGAGGGGCTGTACTGCGGCACGCGCGACTGCTATGAGGTGCTGGGCGTGAGCCGCACGGCGGGGAAGGCGGAGATCGCGCGGGCCTACCGCCAGCTGGCCCGGCGCTACCACCCCGACCGCTACCGGCCTGAGCCTGGCGACGAGGGGCCCGGACGGACGCCGCAGAGCGCCGAAGAGGCCTTCCTGCTGGTGGCGACCGCCTACGAGACTCTTAAGGTGAGGTCTGGGGACGCGGATGGGCAGCGAGGACTTCTGGCCGGCGGAGCAGGGTTCTCGGTGACCCCGTCACGACCCCTAGGATGTTCGCGATTTCCTACGTGGCCTTGCGAAAGAACCCGCACGCGGCTCATTGGCAAAGATGGGAACCCCCTCGGGTCTTGGAGGACAGCTACCCCGTTCCTTTTTGTGACAGTTTTTGTTATGCAAAGCTTTGGATATCTTACAATTTAGTGAAAGCACTTTAAAAACGTGCAGCTCACACTTGGAATGCAGGGTGATTATTATTACAAGGATCTGTGATAGAACCCAGGAAAGGTCTCCAATATTGAATGACTGATGGCGCCAATCTGACTTGACAAAAACTAGATTTCTGGGGATGGTATTACATGTGACATTTAGGGGCGTCTGGGTGGCTCAGTGGGTTGAGCGTCGGACTCTTGATTTCGGCTCAGGTCATGCATGATCTCAGGGTCGTGAGATCAGGCTCGCTGTCAGTGGGGAGTCTACTTGGGATTCTCTCTCTCCCTCTGCCCCTCACCCTGCTCTCTCTAAATCTTTAAAAAAGTAAAAATAAATGTGACATTTAGCTTGGGTTTAAGGACTTAGAAAAACACTGAGAAGAACAATGAACAAGCAGTCAGAAGACCGGATATTTGACTCTTGGCTCCTACTACCCCACTATGACCTTGGATAGTGACTTAATATGTCACAGTAGCTGTTTCTTCATATGCAAAATTAAAGCCATCCTTACAGGGTTCAGTCAATGAGAACTGAATAAATGTGAGAAATCCCCATACAGGACCTGTAAATACATGCTTAATGACTTGGGGTTCAAGACTTAGTTCTGTCAGGAAAAATTTGTGAATATTGGTGTAGTCATTTGACAAAGGTTTTATCGAGTCCTTTGGGGATGGGGAGATTTAGCCTGTTCCTATTTCCTTCTGCTACTGCAAAAATCAAACCATATAAGGAATCACAAAGTATAAATCATATTTGATGGAAGTGTTACTGCTTCAAGGGCCCCATCATGCTAATGTAACAGTAATTGTAGGTGTAAGGTGTTTCTTTCTGGCCTCTTTTTTTTTTGTTAGGCAGAGTTTTCCATGTTGCTATGTAACTTGTTTTTAATGACTACTTTGAGTTGGGTATACTGTAATTTAACCATGGATTATTTGTTCAGAATAGCTTTCCAGAGCTGAAAATACTGAATCAAGGAGCTAAAGTCTCTTCATTCATGCTTTCCAGAGCAGTTTATATAATATGGAGTCTTATTAATGAGTATGCCAAGTTCACTGAATTCTCCCGAGCATTGGCGAGATTGTAATTCTTATTGGCAGTTGACTGAAGAATGGGTGGGGGCTGGGGAAAGTGCAGACACCAGGGGGTTTAGTTGCTTGTTATTTAGGATATAGAGGGATTGAGAAAAGCCTTCAGAACAATGGGAAAGAACTTCTCTATCCAGGGCAACCCAGCATCTAAAATCCCAATTTTTATTTTTCTGCAGTGAAGAAAAACAGTGGTCCACACAAGCAGGCAGAAGGCTCTGGTGACACATAGGGAAGCACCGGGAGGATAGAGAACTTCCAGAAGAGAGGGCAGCAGAAACACTGGCAACTGCTGCCTTCTGTTGGGGTTGGAGATGGGTAGGTTTGGCATGAGAGTGGTGAACATGTTAGTAAGACATGTGCCAAGAAAGAGAGACAGTAGAGAAATTCTTGCTGGGAGGAACCCCAAGACTCTATTCTTGCCATTTTCTTGAACAGACAGATTTGGAGGCTGATTTGATGAATCTGTAATGGTTGCCTCTAAAAGTTTCTGCCTCTAAAGTTCAGTGCTGATTTGTCAGCGAATAAAAGCTCAATAAAATAATTTGTCCACTTTTGGGCAGTTAAAAACTGGTATGTCTGGGGAAAGTAACACTTTTAATCTTGATTCCAACAAGAGGTTTGTGGTACTACTGATGTCTCCAAACAGGAAACAAAAATTGAGTTATACTGATGGAGGAGGGAGTGAGAGAATGTGCTGTAGTTTCCCCAGCCCCATTCAGTGTTACTGTCAGAGGACAGGGATGTGTGGGGATGGTTTGGACCCTTGAAAACCAGACCTAACTGAGCTCCATGAAAGCTGTTTTAAGGTTAAAGAGACGGACTTCTAAGTGGAACACCTCCAGAAACTTTCTTTTTCAGACTTCACTGCAGATGCTCTCTCCTGGAATAAGGAAAAGGACTTTGATTTGCTGTATGTGGAAGTTGTTAAAAACAAAGAGGGTGGTCAGATTTTATTTGTCATAATGGAAAATTGTGAGTAAGCTGCCAGAGAATATAATTTCTGGGTAATGCAGAGACCTAATGAACTGGAGTCATCCAATTTGGACAGCCTCAGCCTTCCAAATTATCCCCTTGAGGCAATGAGTTTGTAACCACTACTTTACTCAAATTTTATCTGCCGGCTAGAATGAGGGCAAGAAGAGGTCCATGTGGCCTTTGCTAAGACCAGGTCAGATAGAATAGTGGGAGAAGTTGATGAGTTCCAGTGGCTCCAGAATAAAGAGGAGATACAGAAGCCTATACAGAATTCCACATATCATCTTATGGAGGTAGCAGATGTCTACCTGGGACCACTTCATTTCTGTTGGCTGTTTTTGTTATATGCTATATCTTTCTCCATAAATAATAATAGTAAAGGTGTACTTATCTACAGAGCCAGCCAAAAAGGAGGGAGGGACTTGGGAAGACTATGTCATCCTTCATGCCATGTGCAGTTATTGCTGGCATATGGAAGAAGAAGCTAACTTGATGTTTGTTTTGTAAAATGCACAGGCAGGTTCCATTTCTGGAACAGTGTATCTAACAGAAATTGTTCCTTTCTTGAAATCTGAAATCATTTAGTTGTAAATTCATTGGAGCTAGGAGTCTTTTTTTTCTCCCCCCATAATTTTTTTAAAAGATTTATTTATTTTAGAGCAAGCGCACGAGTGGGGAGGGAGGGGCAAGGGGAGAGGGAGAGAGAATCTCAAGCAGACTGCACACTAAGCGCAGAGCCCAATGCAGGGCTCAATCCCACCACCCCGAGATCACAACCTGAGCTGAACAGTATGAGGCTCAACCAACTGTGCCACCCAGGCGCCCCCTCCCCCCATAATTTTTTGATAACCTTTTAATTTCTCTTATTAGTTTGTTCAAGTCTCTTAATATTTTTAATGTATATGATATAAGAAGCAATATTATATTTTTGTTATAACGTTCTAGTGGTATTCATCAAAACTTCTAATAACCAAGGATCTCTGAATGTTGATAATATGTACATCACCAAAATGGGAATTTATATTCGTGAAATATAGTGGATTTATGACTCTGAGGTTGTGTTGGTCAAATACATGCCTCTTTGAGAGAGGGTCTTTTTTGATGGTGGTTGTTAGTACACTAACATGATTTAAGTACAGTCGGTAAGACAAGAAGATATTATCACACTTGATCATTGTTATTTTAGAAACACAGATTCTACCTGTGCATAGAGAGAGAGAGGAAAACTAGAAAAAGAAGGATGGGTAATAATGGAAGGCAAAGTCACTGGTCAGATGCTTTCATCATGTCATGCTTAGTTCATATTCGCGAATAACTTAAAATTACAGTTCTCAGCAGGACTTCAGACCATTATGATTTCACACACTGCTTTATATTTGCTTCATAATATAAGCAAAGTTAAGACAATAAAATAGTATTTAGTGTGTTTGACTACTGGGATTCAGGGAATTCATGGACTTTGGAAGTTAAGTAAATGGACTCTCACTTGCTGTGTCAACATTGGATCTTTTTATGTGGATATAGCACTTATCACACTGCGCTGTAAATACTGAGTAGCCCTCCCCTCTCCACTAAACCATCTCCTTGCCTTTTTGTTTGTATATCCATGGCACCTAGCCCAGTGTCTGGCACATCAGATAATGAATGTTCATTAAATGAAAACTGGTATCTGGAGATAGATTCAGTGGATTTCTGACATTTTGACATTGTTATGTGAAGCCTACTTTGGCATTTTACCCTAAATGTAGTTTTGAAGAGTGGTACAGATAAAGTAGATTGGATGGCTATGAATGAAAAATTTCCACATGAGATAAAAACTGCACTTCTATTTTTAAGGAGAAATTCTGTTTTTTCAAGTGAGAACATTAATCCTTTTTGAATATAGATAAGAGTTGGATGAAGTAGATGAAATATGGACGGCCTAGAAATCAACAGATGACGGAACATGTGCAAAGAATGCACTTAGAACATGGGAAAATAGACTTTGACGGCATTTTGGAAAATCACAAAAGAACAGAAAAGGTCTTGGCAGTATTACTGGCCTGAAGGTTATCTGTTAAGGTGACAGATAACGTAGTGAGAGCCTTTTACTACCCTAGCCTTGTCTTGGCAGGGAGGTCACAAGAATACTTCAGTTTCTTTTTATCAGTCTGATTGATGTAGCAGGGCTTTAGCACTTATGACGAATTTGGCATAAAGGGGGGATTCTGAATGCCCTGCCCTTTTATGTTACTGTTCATTGTTCTCTCCTAGTTTATTCTACTCAATCCTTTCTGTAACCGGTACGAGTTGGGCGCTGGGGGAGGAAACCATAACAATGAAGAAGGCACAGTTCTTGCCTTTAAGCTTTTAACATAACAAGGAGACAGATACTAATTGTTCGGTTATTATTTATTTAAGTTATATAATAAAGATATGTGTAGATTATATTACAGCACTGAGAGGATACAATTACTGCTTCTTCGGGGATTGGAGAAGAATGTAGTCTTTGGTCTGGATCTAGAACAGTCACCAAAGGTTGACCACAAAGGGACATTTCTGGTCGAGGGAAAACTTGATCAACAAAAACATGGAGTCATGAATGTGCAAGCCTTGTTCCAGGAACAAGATGTAGTTTCGTGAGGTATTAGTGTTTTCTCCACCAATGATCACTTTTATTATATTTCTCCCAGGGACTCTTTGTTTTTGGGAAAAACAATTAATTGTACTTCTTAATACTGTTTTTCTTTTTCGCCATCTATCCACATTAATCAGTCATTCATAATAATTGGGTATTCATAAAAATAATAAAAAACATGTAAATTTCTATTACAGTTGTGATGCTGATAAACAGCGAAATTAAGTAAGCTTGATGGCAGATAGTTTTCATTTCACATGTCAACTCTGATTGGTCATGACTCCTTTAAACACTTGTAAAGGTTTTGAGGTCTTGTCTGGGTTTAGTGGGAAAGATGAGATGTTTGATAGTGATTTCTCCCATGGGTCCAGAAGAAGGGTGTGGTACTTTATGTACCACATTTGCTATTTCTGCTGTGACCCCATAAGTGCTCTTTATTTTCTACTGATATCGTAATTTCAGCTGTTATTCCCTACTTAGGCAAAGGTTGACTGAACACCAAATATGTTTAATTTTAGTTCTGTGACAACACATGATGTTAACAACCAATCAGAGCTTCTGATTAACATAAGTTAATGAGTTGATATAACATGTGTTGATTTAATTCTGGCCAGAAACCGAGCACTTGAGATTTTAATTTAGCTTGTGTGGATTTATCATAGATAAAAGAACATTTTGAGATATTCACTGAACGAAGATCGTTATTGCATTTTTCACAGATATTAGAGGAGCTACTGCTTCTGGGTTAGATGCCTGATAGGGAGAATGTTTCAGGAGACTGGAACATAGTTTGGGATCAGGTGATGAACAGCCATTTAAGCTGTGTTCAGGAATTTGAACTTTATGTATTGAATAGTGACCAGAGGTTTTAAAGTGGAGAAATAACGCAATCAGAGGTTTCTTTCAGAAAGAAAATTCTGGGAACAATATTGAGAATGGGTTGGGGAAGGCTGGAAGGTTCTTGTCTGAATTCATTTCCACCATTTTCTGGAATCTCATCATTCCTCTTTGGTAACTTGAAAACTTCTTAGTTGGTGTATTTCACATTCCTTTTGCTTAATTTTGCTTCTTTTAAAGCTACAGTCACATTTTTCTTCTTTTTTACTGTTGGCTATCTTCACTTTATCTCCTTTTCTTTCAAGCTGTTGTAGACTGACGTGTATCAGCACACATAATGAAATTGTTCTTAAGGTGGACAGTGGTGTTCCAATGTCAGATTTGAGTGCTGCTCTTCATTTCTCTCCTCTGGCACTGTCTGTGACATCTGATGTTGTTGATCATGTAGCTCTTTAAGCTGCTGTCCCTTGACCCCCTCAGTGTTATTCTTTCCTGTTTCTCCTGTCTTTCTAGTCATGTCTTTTCAGTCTTTATAATCTTCTTTTCTTCTGCCTACACCTTAAACATTGCTTTTCCTTAGAGTTCTGTCCTTTGGGTCTTTTTGTTTTCTAAGCTCTTCCTGATGAAACTCAACCACATCTGAGACAACTCTAAAATCTGTGCGCTCTCTAGGTTCATATTTTCAGTTGTGTCTCATTTGTCTGACAGTTACCCAAAATTAAACATTTTGGAAATCAATCTTGTTATGTTTGTTAAAGCATACTTTTTTCTTTAAGATTTGTTTATTTATCTGAGAGAGTGCACACACATGGGGTGGGAAAGGGGCAGAGGGTGAGGGAGAAGGAGAGAAGCAGACTCTGTGCTGAGCACAGGGTGTGACGCGGGGCTGATCTCACCACCCTGAAATCATGACCTGAGCCAAAACCAAGAACGGGATGCTTAACGGGGTGGAACTGAGCCACCCAGGCGCCCCAAAGCATATGTTTTAAAAGAGGATATAATCATGACTCCTATATGGACACAAAATGAACATCTGTCAGATTTTATTTAATTCATTAACTAATAAAGGAACCAGTAAGATAATAAAACCAGTTCAGAAGAGGAAAAAGTGCTACACATTCAGTGTCAAAACGGGGAATACTAAAGTGCCTGTAAAACTGGCCAATATGACAAGGCAGTAATCAGTTGCATTCCACTGGACATGATTTTTCTTTTTGTGAATAAGAATTATTTGTATTACTTCCAGTTTTCTACAAGTTACTTCTGTCTCTAGAAAGTCGCACCCCGTCTACAGGAATAGATAATCCCAGAGGTTCCAGGACTTGAAAAGATTCCAGAAATTTTATTTGTCCCTATTTCAGAATCTTCCACTATTTTCCCCAGCATCTTCTCCAAACTTGATGCCCTGTTCCTTTATTCTTTATCTCAGAGTAACGTGGGTCTCACAGTGACTATAATTAGAAACTTCACTGTTAATCCTCAACATGATTGGTTCTTAAACTCCCTTGATCATTAAGTCCTATTTATTCTATTTCTTGGTCCCTAAAATCTCTTTCTCCCTCGTTCTATTCTTTACAATAATGTCAGAGTCAACTTTCAAAAATAAACACACCTACTCAGTGCTTTTGTTCTCATGCTTTCAAACATTTCATTTTTGAATAGCACAGACAATAACACTCTAGCACTTTAGCATGGCATATAAGGTCCTCTCTGTAGTTCTTATCCAAATCAGTCTTCCTGGTCACATTTACTACACCTTTCTTCCTAAATTTCCCTAGTGCTCAAGCTTTAATGAATCCATCTTATTCACTGATGCTTCTGTACCTTCATACTTCCTGTTACCTTTATCTGGAAAAAGTTTTACTACATCGTACTTGCTTTTCAAGATCCAGTACTCATTTCTTCTCTGCTATGGATCCCATTACCAGTGATCTCAAGCAGAGTTAGTTAGTTCTTTCTTGCTTAGCACATCAAATTGCATTATTCTTGCTTGCTAGATTCTTCTAGATGGGAGCGTTCTTGAGACCAGGACATTATCTTGTCTTTTTATCCTCCCTTGGGTCCAGCACAAGGATTAATGCCCTGCGTAATTATTTGCTGAATTGGAAATAACTAAAGTTTCTAAAAGCTCAAGTAACCAACTAGATGGTGATACTCTACTATTAATTAAAACACTGAGGGACAGATTTGGGTTTTGAGCATGTTTACTTTGAGATATTTATGTTACATTTAGGAAATGCTTAGGAGGTATTTGAAAATAGGACACAGGAAAAGCAGATCTGAGTGTCACTAGTAATTAGGTGATACTGCAAATCATGGAAGTTGTTGAGGCCACATGTAGACAGAAGAGAAGACATATGAGAAGACAGTTGCACTAGTGACTAGGGACAGAGAACAAGAAGAGAAATAAAACTGATAGCAGTTAATTTTCTTCCTCTTTAATAGAATGTAATGGCCTGGAAAAAAATTGAGGGAAATAGGGGCGCCTGGGTGGCTCAGTCGTTAAATGTCTGCCTTCAGCTCAGGTTGTGGGATTGAGCCCCGCATCAGGCTCCCTGCTCCACTGGGAGCCTGCTTCTTCCTTTCCCACTCCCCCAGCTTGTGTTCCCTCTCTCGCTGGCTCTCTCTCTCTCTCTCTCTGTCAAATAAATAAATAAAATCTTAAAAAAAGAACGAAAGAAAGAAAGAAAGAAAGAAGGAAGGAAAGAAACAAGAGTCTTTTTTTAAAAAAAATTGAGGGAAACGTGATTTTTTTTAAGGATCATTTGTGTATGTGTATTTCTTTTAAAATGGGATATATATGTGTGTGTGTGTGTGTGTGTGTGTGTGTGTGTGTGTGTGTGTATATATATTTTAAAGATTTATTTTTTTTTTTTTGAGAGGGAGAGAGAGTGCCAAGCAGACCCACAATGAGCATGGAGCCCGACAGGGGGACCAATCTCATGATCCTGAGATCACGACCTGAGCCAAAACCAGGAGTTGGCTGCTCAACTGACTGTGCCACCCAGGCGCCCCAATGGGATTAATATGTATTTTTAAGAATGAACAAAATAGAGGGAATTAAGATAGTGGAGGAGTAGGGGACCCTAAGTTTGATCCCTCAAATACACCTAGATGGTTATCAAATCATTCCGAACACCTGCAAAATCAATTGGAAATCTGAGAAAAGAAATGCTGCAGTTCTACAAATAGAAAAGCAATCACTTTTTGGAAGGTAGGAGGTGGGAAGACTTGGATCTGGGGTGATATATCAGAGGATACAGTGGAGGGGAGGGAGCTTGCTTAGGAAGGCTACCATAAATTATTATAAGCAGCGGAACACAAAATCGAAACTTCTAGAAGTCTGCTACAGTGTGGTAGTCCCTGGCTTAAAGGTGCTCAGGTGGTGAAGCAGGGATAGCTTGGTATCAGGATCCCTGGGATCACAAGAAGAATGGGAGTGCCTGAGTGTGGCAGATTTCCTAGGCACAAGAGTGGGGACGCTGGCTGAAAACAGCGAGTTTAGGTGCTGGCTTTCTGCTCTGGGTTGCCATAAACCTGGGAACTACTGACGATCAGTGTCAAGCAAAAGGTAGAAGCATGGTGGGAGGAACAGCACAGGTCTATACAGCAGGAATCTGTAAAATTTGGAGTTTTGAAACTCAGTTGTGTGCCTGGGATAAAAATGCTTGGTCACAGGCTGGGTGAACACAGAGTTCAGACAGAAACCAGGGAGCCAAGAGTGATTGACTGCTTTTCTGTGAGGGCTCACTGGTGTGAACTTTCAGCTCCCGGATTATAGAGCAGGGAGCTGTCATTTTCTTCCCACCTGTGGGTGCTGAAAGCCTTCAGGGAGCAAAACAGTGCCACATAGTGGAACCCAGAGCGGCTTACACTGAGCCTGGCCCCCTGGCAAGGGAGGCACATTTCCACTAGGGCAAGGGCACTTGAGAATCAGCACAACAGACCCCTCCCCGAGAAGATGAGCAGGAACAACTGGCTCGCACAAATTTACTGATCATAGACAGCTGCAGAGCTTCAGCTCTTGGGGAAAACAGTATATAGTATTTGTGGGGTTTTGTTTTATTCTTTAGTCTTTCAGTATTATTCTTTCAGTTATTTTCTTATTTTTTCAATTATTTTTTTCATTTTTTTTATATATACATTATATATTTTATTTTTTTGTTTTTTTATTGTATTTTATTTTTTGTATATATGTAAGTTTTCTTTCTTTTTTATTTTGAGATCTAGTTTCTTTTAACAAGCAGACCAAAACACCAGGATCTAGTGGGGTTTTTTTGTTGCTTCTTGTTTGTTTTTTTTTCTCATTTTGTTTTGTTTTTGTTTTCTGGTTTGTTTTGTGTTTTTTTCCTCTGTTGTTGTTGTTATTGTACTTTTTTCCCTCTTTCTTCTATTCTTTTCTGGACAAAATGACGAGAGTGAGAAATTCACCCCAAAAGAAAGGACAGGAGGTAGTACTCACTGCCAGGGATTTAATCAATATGAATATAAGTAAGATGTCTAAACTAAAATTGAAAACAACGATTATAAAGATACTAGTGGGCTTGAAAAAAGCATAGAAGACACTAGAGAATCCCTTACTGTAGAAATAAAAGAACTAAAGTCTAGGCAAGCTGAAATTTAAAATGCTGTTACTGAGATACAGTCCCAAATGGAGGCTATAAAAATGAGGATGAAAGAGGCAGAAGAGAGAGTCAGTGATATAGAAGATAAAATGATGGAAAATAAGGAAGCTGAAAAGAAGAGAGAAAGAAAACTACTGGATCAGGAAGGGAGACTTAGAGAATTCAGCGATTCCATAAAGCGAAATAATATCTGGATAATAGGGGTCTCAGAAGATGAAGAGCGGTAGAGAGGGGCAGAAGGTTTATTTGAACAAATTATAGTAGAGAACTTCCCTAACCTGGGGAAGGAAACAGACATTTAAATCCGGGAGGCACAGAGAACCCCCCCCATCAATAAATCAATAAAAATAGGTCAACACCTCAACATATAATAGTGAAGGTTGCAAATTTCAAAGATAAAATTCTGAAAGTAGCTTGGGGCAAGAGGTCCTTAATCTACAAGGGTAGAAACATAAGGCTGGCAGCAGACCTGTCCACAGAGACCTGGCAGGGCAGAAAGGACTGGCGTGATATACACTCAACATGCTAAATGGGAAAAATATGCAGCTAAGAGTACTTTATCCAGCAAGTATGTCATTCAGATTAGAAGGAGAGCTAAAGAGTTTCCAGGACAAACAAAAAATAAAGGAATTTGTGAACAGTAAACCATCCCTGTAAGAAATATTAAAGGGGATCCTTTGAGTGAAGAGAAAGCCCAAAAGTAACAAAGATCAGAAAGGACCAGAAACAATCTACAGGAACAATGAGTTGACAGGTAATACAAAGTTACTAAATTCATCTTTTAATACTGTAAATGGACTAAATGCTTCAATCAAAAGACATAAGGTATCAGAATGGATTTAAAAAAAAAACCCATCGATATGCTGTTTACAAGAGACTCGTTTTAGACCCAAAGACACCTCCAGATTGAAATTGAAGGGGTGGAGAACCATTTACCATGCCAGTGGACATGAAAAGAAAGCTGGAGTAGCCATCCCAATATCAGACAAACTAGATTTTAAACCAAAGACTATAATGAGAGATGAAGAAGGGCATTATATCATAATAAAAGGGTCTATCCAACAAGAAGATTAACAGTTGTACATATTTATGCCCCTAAGTTGGGAGCAGCCAAATATATAAACCAATTAACAAAATTTAACTCATTGATAATAATACAATAGGGGACTTTTTACCCCACTCACAGCAACAGACAGATCAGTTAAACAGAAGATCAACAAGGAAACAAGTTTTGAATGACACACTGGACCAGATGGAGTTAAGAGATATATTCAGAGTATTTCATCCTAAAGCAACAGAATACACATTCTTCTTGAGTGAACATGGAACATTTTCCAGAATAGATCACATACTGGGCCACAAATCAGGTCTCAGTTGGTACAAAAAGATTAAGATTATACCATGCATATTTTCAAACCACCATACTTTAAAACTTGAAGTCAACCACAAGAAAAAATTTGGAAGGACCACAAATATATGGAGATTAAAGAACATCCTACTAAAGAATGAATGGGGGAGGGGGTGCCTGTGTGGCTCAGTTGGTTAAGGGCCTGCCTTCATCTCAGGTCATGATCCCGAGTCCTGGGATTGAGCCCTGCAATGGGCTCCCTGCTCAGCAGGGAGTCTGCTTCTCCCCTTCCCCCCCGCTCATACTCTCTCTTGCTATCTCTTTCTGTCTCTCAAATAAATAAAATCTAAAAAAAAAAAAAAAAAAAAGAATGCATCAACCAGGAAATTAAAGAAGAATTTAAAAAAATACGTGGAAGCAAATGAAAGTGAAAACATGACAGTTCAGAACCTTTGGGATGCAGCAAAGGTAGACCTAAGAGGGAAGTATATAGCAACACAGGCCTTTCTCAAGAAACAAGAAAAGTCTCATACACAACCTAACCTTACACCTAAAGGCGCTGGAAAAGGAAGAACAAATAGGGTGCATGGGTGGCTCAGTCAATTAAGCAACCAACTTTTGAGTTCATCTCAGGTTGTGATCCTAGGGTCCTGGGATCAAGCCCTGCATCAGGTTTACCGCTCAGCAGGGAGTCTGCTGGTCTCCCTCTCTCTCTTCCTCTGCCCCTCCCCTCACTTACACATGTACTCTCTCTTTCTCTCTAAAATAAATAAATCTTAAAAAAAAAAAAAAAACCAGCAAATAAAGCCTAAATCCAGCAGGAGAGAGAAATAATAAAGATTAGAGCAGAAAGCAATGATATAGAAATCAAAAAACCTGTAGAACATATCAATGAAACTAGGAGCTGTTTCTTTGAAAGAATTAATAAGATTGATAAACTGCTAATCAGACTTATCAAAAAGAAAAGAGAAAGGACCCAAATAAATAAAATCATGAATGAAAGAGGAGAGATCACAACCAACACCAAAGAAATACAGACAATTACAAGAACATATTATATGAGCAACTATATGCCAACAAATTCGGTAATCTGGAAGAAATGGATGCTTTCCTAGAAACATATAAACTACCAAGACTGAAACAGGAAGAAATAGAAAACCTGAACAGAACCATAACCACCAAGAAAAGTGAAGCAATAATCAAAAATCTCCCAACAAACAAGAGAGTCCAGGGCCAGATGGCTTCCCAGGGGAATTCTACCAAACATTTAAAGAAGAATTAATACCTATTCTTCTGAAGGTGCTTCAAAAAATAGAAATGGAAGGAAAACTTCCAAGCTCTTTCTATGTGGCCGGTATTACCTTGATCCCAAAACCAGACAAAGACCCCACCAAAAAGGAGAATTACAGACCAATATTCCTGATGAACATGGATGCAAAAATTCTCACCAAGATACTAGCCAGTAGTATCCAACAGTACATTAAAAGGATTATTCACTACGTCCAAGTGGGATTTAGTTCTGGGCTCCAACGGTAGTTCAACATCCACAAATCAATCAGTGTGATACACTACATTAATAAAAGAAAGGACAAGAACCATATGATCCTCTCAATAGATGCAGAAAACACATTTGGGAAAATACAGCATCCTTTCTTGATTAAAACTCTTCACAGTGTAGGGATAGAGGATACATACCTCAATATCATAAAAGCCATCTACAAGAATCCCACAACGAATATCATTCTCAATGGGGAAAAACTGAGAGCTTTTCCCCTTAAGGTCAGGACCACAGCGGGGATGTCCACTATCACCACTGTTTTTGTTGGTCAACATAGTACTAGAAGTCCTAGCCTCAGCAATCAGACAACAAAAAGAAATAGAAGGCATCTGAATCGGCAAAGACGTCAAACTCTCACTTTTCCCAGATGACGTAATACTCTGTGGAAAACCCAAAAGACTGCACCCCAAAATTGCTAGAACTCATACGAGAATTCAGCAAAGTGGCAGGATATAAAATCAATGCACAGAAATCAGTTGCATTTCTATACACTAACAATGAGACAGAAGAAAGAGAAATCGAGGAGTCAATCTCATATACAATTGCACCAAAAACCATAAGATACCTAGGAATAAACCTAACCAAAGGGGCAAAAGATCTGTACTCAGAAAACTAGAGAATATTCATGAAAGAAATTGAGGAAGACACAAAGAAATGGAGAAACATTCCATGCTCATGGCTTGGAAGAACAAATATTGTTAAAATGTCTATCCTACCTACAGAAATCTATACATTGAATGCAATCCCTATCAAAATACCACCAACTTTTTTCACAGAGCTGGAACAAAGAATCCTAAAATTTGTGTGGAACCAGAAAAGACCCCAAATAGCCAAAGGAATGTTGAAAAAGAAAAAGCAGATGGCATCACATTCAGGACTTCAAACTGTATTACAAAAGTATAATCATCAAGACAGTATGGTACTGGCAAAAAAACAGACACACAGATCAATGGAACAGAATAAAGAACCCAGAAATGGAGCCTCAACTCTATGGTCAACTAATCTTGGACAGAGCAGGAAAGAATATCCAGTGGAAAAAAGTTTCTTCAACAAATGTTGCTGGGAAAATTGGACACCCACATGCAAAAGAATGAAACTGGACCATTTTCTTATACCATATCGAAAAATAAACTCAATGAATGAAGGACCTAAATATGAGATAGGAATCCATCAGAGTCCTAGAGGAGAACATGGGCAACAACCTCTTTGACCTTGGCTGTGGCAGCTTACTAGACACATCTCCAAAGGCAAGAGAAACAAAAGCAAAAATGAACTATTGGGACTTCACCAAGATAAAAAGCTTTTGCACAGCAAAAGAAGTAGTCAGCAAAACTAAAAGGCAGCCTGTGGAATGGGAGAAGATATTTGCAAATGTCTTATCAGGTAAAGGGGGCTAGTATCCAAAATCTATAAAGAACTTATCAAACTCAATACCCAAAGAACAAAAAATTCAGTCAAGAGATGGGCAGAAGACATGAACAGACATGTCTCCAAAGAACACATACAGATGGCCAACAGACACATGAAAAAATGCTCAGCATCAGGGAAATACAAATCAAAACCACAATGAGTTACCACCTCACACCTATCAGAATGGCTAAAATTGACAACTCAGGAAACAACGGATGTCAGCGAGGATGTGGAGAAAAGGGAACCCTCTTATGCTGCTGGTGGGAATGCAAGCTGGTGAAGCCACTCTGGGAAACAGTATGGAGGTTCCACAGCAAATTAAAAATAGAGCTACTCTACGACCCAGTGATGGCACTACTAGATATTTATCCAAAGGACACAAACAGTGATTTGAAGGGGCACATGCACCCCAATGTTTATAGCAGCATTATCAACAATAACCAAATTATGGAAAGAGCCCAAATGTCCATCAGCTGATGAATGGATAAAGAAGATGTGGTATATATATCCACTGGAATATTACTCAGCCATCAAAAAGAATGAAATCTTGCCATTTGCAACAACATGGATGGAACTAGAGGGTATTATGCTGAGCGAAATAAGTCAGAGAAAGACAAAACTGGATGATTTGACTCATATGTGGAATTTAAGAAAACAGATGAACATAGGGGAAGGGAAGGAGAAATAAAATAAGATCAAAACAGAGGGAGGCAAACCATAAGAGACTCTTAACTATAGGAAACAAACTGAGGGTTGCTAGAGGAGAGGTGGGTGGCAGTAAGGGGCAACTGGGCGATGGGCATTAAGGTTGGGTACTTGATGTAATGAGCACTGGGTGTTATATGCAACTGAGGAATCACTAAATTCTACCCCTGAAACTAATAATACAGTATATGCTAACTAAATTGAATTTAAATAAAGAATTTTTAAAAAGAAAAAAATGAACAAAATATTATTACATTTTCATATATTACTGATTCCTGGCCTTTAACGTCCTAAAATGGTTTCTACTATCTGTGTAACTGAAAATTTTTAATGTGAAAGTGGCTGCAATATCAAATTATTGCAATTATGTATATTGAAATCAAACAATTATTTCTTTCAAGGGCAAGAACGTAATATAATTTTGCCTCTGGGGAGGGGGGAGAATGATCATTTTCGTAAGAGAAGGAAGGATTCAGTGCTTTCTTTGCTTGTGGGTTTCCTCTTGTTCACTTTTGATCTAGATATTGGTGGTTATGTTCCAGTCCTCCTGCATGTGCCCAAGAGGATTGGGAGTGGAGTGGACACCAGCAGAAGCACCATTTTTTCCTGTAGACATTAGAAACAAGGAGCTTATTGCCCTGCTTGTCAAGGCTCAGGACAGAGAGGAGGAAGAAACAAGTATAAAGGTTTTGGTTTTGGAAAGAAGTTGGAATCTCCTGACCCTGGGACCTTAAGATCCACAAAATTGCTGAAAGAAAAAGTACTACCTTATTGAAAGGTAAGACATTAAACTGTTTTAAGGTTTAAGCCGTTTTAGCCACATTAGCATGTTTTCATAAGCTGTGAAATCAAGCAGTCATTTCTGCGAAGCCAAAGTTTTTGTGAAATAATCACCCATCCAGCCTTCCTGGGGAGATAGAGACCTGTATGGCTCAAGGGACGTTTATAGTGAGGGAGAGCCTTTACAAAATTGTACTCATTTTTTAAATGACATTTACTGAATGCCAGGCACTGTGGTAGGCCTTGGATATACAGAGATTAATATGTCAGTCACCCTCCCTATCTTCCAGAAGTTCTCATTCAAGGAAAAAAACCCTGATGATTACAATGTGATAAGTGCTATAATAAATAGGTCATATGTGTAATAAGAGTGGTCTAAATCTGAAGGAGTAATGTTGTGTCCTAAAGGATTAATGGAAGCTCATGAGGTTGGAAGAAAGGGATGGGCATTTGAAGTAGAGAGAATTATATGTTTAAAGACATAGGAATGAAAAAGTGTGCTGTGCTGGAAGAACACACCAAATTGCAGAAATTACTATCTGATGTTTGCTGTGGAGCAGAAGAGGAGCAAGTGTTGAGATGTTGCTAGGTGAGAGTGGACTAGTTATGGAGGTCTTGTTGCATGCCAAGGAAATTTTAACTTACTTATTAGCCATGGGGAAGCACTGAAGATGAAAAAAAATTGTGGGACTACCTGAGTTTCAAGATGGGTAGGAGAAAAAATAAGTATAATAGTTTTAAAATAAGTATGTACCTATAGCTCTCAGTTGGGTCCCAGTCTTTTGTCTCTTCTTTTTTGCTAATATTCCTCATATCCTTGTGTTCTTACTAGGTTGATTCTAAACTTTGTAGGTTACTGGAGAGTAGGATTTTGATTTAGACTATTGAGAACTAACTCTCCAATTTGTGCCAACCTTGAACACCTTCCAAAGTGTATTATGCATACCTCAACCTAAAATAATTTTCCTCATTCTGGAGAGAAAGCTATAAACCCAAGAGTAAAGATTCTGGCTGATTAAATGCTGTAACAAGGAGGTGGCCAACGTTTCTTGTCTTTAATCTTGACAAAAACAGGGTCATAAGTTTATGGTGACCCCAAGGAAAAGAAAATCATCCTAAGAGAAGTCAGACTTGATCCTGAAACCTTCTACGGGAATTAGTTAATTTGAGGACTCATTGGAGGGCTGGTTGCAGTAGAGAGGCCAGATACAAGGTACATAATTTGGAGTGGCCAGTTGCTGGAGCATTAGTTGACCATCCTGTCAGAGGAGCTCAAGACTCAATGAAGTAAGTCACATATTTAGGGACCAGTGAGAAGATGGTGACCCTGGTGGAAGATCTGGGTGAAATGTTTGAATAGGGGTATCTGTATTCTATGGACTGTGACTTTCACTAAGATAAGAGAACAAAGAAGGAAGGATAATTTTTGGACCCATGACATTCAAGATTTTTATTTATTTATTCGACAGAGAGAGAGACAGCCAGCGAGAGAGGGAACACAAGCAGGGGGAGTGGGAGAGGAAGAAGCAGGCTCATAGCGGAGGAGCCTGATGTGGGGCTCGATCCCATAACGCCGGGATCACGCCCTGAGCCGAAGGCAGACGCTTTAACCGCTGTGCCACCCAGGCGCCCCAAGGACCCATGACATTCAAATAGTAGATTTCAGTGACACTCAAAGATCTTGCTGTATACTTTAACCAGGAGGAGTACAGTCAGGCTGGGCAAAGAGCTCTGTATAGATAATGATGCTGGAGATCTGTCGGAATCTGATCTCACTGTGGCCATTAGTTTCAAAACTACATGTAATCTAGTTGGAGCAAGGAAAAGAATTATATTTGAAGAGTACATTTCAAAAGGCATCTGCCAAGATTGGAAGGCTGAATTAAAAGTCAAAGATTTCAAGCCAGAAGCAGAACATTTCTATAAAATTAGTCCAAAAAGCAAAAACTGGAGGGAAAATCGAAAAATTCATAAAAGATGTCTTGAAGTACTCAAAATGAGATGTATCAAAAGTTGTAGGCTTTAGGGGCGCCTGGGTGGCACAGCGGTTGGGCGTCTGCCTTCAGCTCAGGGCGTGATCCCGGCGTTCTGGGATCGAGTCCCACATCAGGCTCCTCCGTTATGAGCCTGCTTCTTCCTCTCCCACTCCCCCTGCTTGTGTTCCCTCTCTCGCTGGCTGTCTCTATCTCTGTCAAATAAACAAAATCTTAAAAAAAAAAAAAAGTTGTAGGCTTTAAGTCTTCAGAGCTATCTATGACCTATAAAGTTTCTGTATGTCCTATAAAGTTTTACCCTCTTTAGGTTAGAAGCTCTAAAGTATGATAATTATAGAAATCATAATAGATTGACAATTGAGGTGTGTGGCAGTTGCCACAGAAAATCCTTTTTGAAAGAAAGGAACATTCAAGAAGCGAATTTGAGAATGATAACAGCCTGAGCTCAGCCCTCCTTATATAACAGACAGTTCTCATACTGGCCCTCCAAATAGTGCTGTGGAATAGACTTTAAATATATTTACATTTAATTCTACTAGATACTAGTTTAGTTTCGAATTCTAGTCAGAGGTAAAAATATTTTGAATGTACTGAACCTAAGAGAATTGTCATTCAAATTCAAAATTTTTTTAAAGATTCTATTTATTTATTTTAGAGAGAGAGCGTGGGCACGCACACACAAGGGGGGGAGGGGCAGATGGAGAAGCAAGCTCCCTGCTGAGCAGGGAGCCCATATGGGGCTCAATACCAGGACTCTGGGATCATGACCTGAGTCAAAGGCAGATGCTTAACTGACTGAGCCACCCAGGCACCCCCAGAATTCTTTCTTTTAAAAGATTGTTTGTTTGTTTATGAGAGAAAGAAAAAGTGCGGTGCACAGGGAAAGGAGCAGAGGGAGAGGGACAAGCAGACTCCATGCTGAGTGCAGAGCCCAATGTGGGGCTCGATCTCAGGACCCTGAGATCATGACTTGAGCCAAAACCAAGAGTCAGATGCTTAACCGACTCGACTGTACCACCCAAGTACCCCACAAATTCAGAATTCTTAATAGAAAATACATGATTTTAATGGGTACAGAGGAGATTTTGTCATTAGCAAACTTATTTTAAATCTAAGAAACTGCATGTTGGAAGATCAGGAGATCTGAATAGACCTGAGAGCCTCTGTCTGTGGTAGGAAAGCACTAGGTTTAGATTCTGAAATGCCTTTAGTTAAGTATTTGCAACTTTATGAATGTTGAATAATTCATCCTAGAAAGACGTCCTCTGGGTTAAAAAAGGTTTTTTATTTTCATAATGATTTGTATTGTACTTCCTTACAGAGAGTAGAGAATTTGTTGGTTTTACTCTTTAACATTTTTTGGACATGAGACAAAATAGAGGTGCCTGGCTGGCTTAGTTGGTAGAGCATGCAACTCTTGATTTCTGGGTTGTGAGTTGAAGCCCCACATGGGGGTAGAGTTTACTTAAAAAAAAAAAACAAACAAACAGTAAGACAAAATAGGTTTCCTGTGTGATGAAAAAAGCAAATCATAACCCAGTGTAATAGTTCTTCAACAAATGTAGCTCATAGGGTTTGCTTAAAAAAAACCCCAAAAAGACAAAATAGGTTTCCCGTGTGATAAAAAAAGCAAATCATAACCCAGTGTAATAGTTCTTCAACGTATGTAGCTCAGTAAGAGATTGGCATTTATCCCTATTTGAAATTGATTAAAATTAAAGGTTTTAAGAAATGTTTTATTTGTGAACATCAGAGCAGCATTTCAGAATGCTATGATTTTTTTTGAACATGTTTGTATGATTAAGAAAGATGTATATGTTAACTTATTTATGAACTGGGCTGTGACAATATGTTATAATGTCATAATATGTATTATGTATTTGTAACGTATTTATGTATAATGTCATTTGATATTCAAAACACTAAAATTAGTAGAGCAGATATTATCTGTTTTACTAATGAGGATGAGTGAGGCTCAGAGAGGCTAAAAATATCACCTGAAGTCACAGAGTTAAACTTTGACCATTATACTGAATCAGGGTTTCTTTGAGATGAGCATAATTCAGTTTTATAGGCACAGACTGGCTTCATCTGCTTTTTATTGTCTTAATCATTGCTTAACAGAAAAGTTTTTACACAAGGCTGGAAAATGATTGTGAATACCTATAACAGGAACATTTGTTCCTATCAACAATTATTGAGAAGAGGTATCAACAAGTTCTGAAGTTACAAGAACACAACATCCTTATTACCAACATAACACTGGCTAAAACAGCATGGTTAATTGTTATTAAAATGTTTTTCTTTTTCTAGGAGGACTAACAATACTTAAGAATTTGGAGAGATTACTTTTATTATGCTTATACCTAATATTAAAGTTCTAGAAACAAATATATGTGTGCTTTTGAAGAGTGGTAGGGAATTTTTTGATTTTGATAGTTTCACTTTTATTCAGATTAATCTTACATGGTTATAAAATTGTTTGACTTAACAGATAACAAACTAAGGCCATTTTCTGAAATATCCTATGAGACTGGGTATCTTGTTATTTTACAGGATGAAGAAACACGAAAAGATTATGACTACATGCTGGATCACCCAGAAGAGTACTATAGCCATTACTACCACTACTACAGCAGGCGCTTAGCCCCTAAAGTGGATGTTAGAGTTGTGATTTTGGTCAGTGTATGTGCTATTTCAGTGTTCCAGGTGTGTATTGATGGAGGTGTGTGTCTATGTGTATGCTTAGTGCACGTTGCCTAGTCTGGTCACTAAAACTGAATTAGAAGTACCTTTTAATAAAATTTTACTTGTAGTTGAGACTAATTTTTTTAGAGTAGAAAAATATTCATTTATTCAACCAATTGATTAACAATGGAATCTTTGTCAATGGCAAATCTAAGAAATTGATGATAAATGCCATTATATAATAAGAAAACCCAACAATAGATATTTTTCTCATTGTTCCCTTTAGAGTATTTCTCTCCTAACCTGATAATATTACTTTTGTAGGACTTTTCAATGATTTCCCATTAAATTTGTTAAAAACCTGAACTTCTTAAAGAAATATGACCTAACAAGTCTTGGTACCTATCCACCAAATGCTAGGAGTGCTTGCCATTACTGTAACAACCAAAAATGTCCCACACATTTCCACTGCCTGCTAAGGGCAGTTTTGCTTTGGTTGAAAACTACTGAAATAGATTAAAAGAGTAGTAATCTTTCATGTTGTTTTAAATGTCAAAAAAATTTCACTTCATCTTGAAATGAGTTTTTCCTACTATTATTCTTAAACTAACCACAGCTATCATGTCTTCTTTTGGAGGGAAAGAACATGTCAGGTGACTAGAATGAATCAATTTGCTAGTCTGAAAAGTGCTTCTCTAGCTTAATGCCCAGAAATGAGATTCACTTTATATGACATAAAGAATTACTATTGAAAATTAAGGTTGTGGATTTTAAATGTATCTGCTTTTGCAGAAATATTTTCTTTTCAAAGGGGAAAGCAGTAATAATTTTACCTCTCTGTTTTAGATAATACCCTGGTAACATTTTTTTCCCCTAGTCCTAATAGAGTGCTATTATAATATTTCAAGATATTATTGGTGTAACTGCAATATTCATTCAGTAAAACAGCAAATGAAATGTGTGGTAATGTGAAGAATAGGACTTTTTCTGACAATTAACAAAACCCTTTGTGTGTATTTATGAAGTAAGTTATGTATTTTCCAGTCAAATAAGAGTTCAAACATATTAGAATCCTTTACCTCAGAATATGATGAACATTACTGTGATATATTGAGATGGTTTAGGGAAGAGATGGGAATGAATATAGTTGCCTGAGTCTATCCTGTCATTTTTCTTTTTTTAAACAAGTTCTTCACTGGCTAGTTTTACCATTTAACTGTTCCCCCCAGAATGTAGATCACAGTCTCATAGTCTTAAAAAAAAAAAAAGAGAGAGAGAGAGATTTCTTAATAGTGATCTAGGGAAAGCCAAATGGTAGATATGAAATCACAGGTGTGGTGTGATTCTATTGATTTATCCCCTAATCTTGGGTATTTCCTGTCTGAATTAATGGCTTTTTGGCCTAGCGTAAGGCTTACCTGATTTATCCAGCCTCAGGTCCCAGGTACATGTGGGTCTTATTCAGCTTTATCTTTTACTTACAGAGAGAGATGATTGAGGTCCCTTTTTTTTTTTTTTTTTTTAAGTAAGCTCTGTGCTGACTGTGGGGTTTAAATTCATGACCCCAAGATTAAGAGTTGCATGCTCTACTAACTGAGCCAGCCAGGCACCCCTTAAGGTCCCTATTTTTAATCAGAATTGCTTTGTGGGGGGTGGGGTATGGTGTTCACCAAGGTGCATTTTGGTAGTAAAAATAACCCATTTTTCTTTGTTAAATATTTCAGTTTTTCAGCTGGTGGAACAGCTATGACAAGGCAATCAGCTACCTAGCCACAGTGCCCAAATACCGTATCCAAGCCATGGAGATTGCCAAGCAGCAGGGGTTACTCAGAAAAGCCAAAGAGAAGGGCAGAAACAAAAAGTCCAAAGAAGAAATTCGTGATGAGGAGGAGAATATCATAAAAAACATTATAAAAAGTAAAATAGATATAAAGGGAGGCTATCAGAAACCCCAGATATGTGATCTTCTCCTGTTTCAAATTCTCTTAGCACCTTTCCACCTGTGCTCATATATAGTCTGGTATTGTCGGTGGATCTATAATTTTAACATCAAAGGCAAAGAATATGGGGAAGAAGAAAGACTATACATCATACGGAAATCCATGAAGATGTCAAAATCTCAGTTTGATAGTCTAGAAGATCATCAGAAAGAAACTTTTCTTAAACGAGAGCTCTGGATAAAGGAGAATTATGAGGTAATTATTTGCTGGGATATTTGTGTCATCTTACTTATGAAGTTAAAATTTGGTGTAGGGGAAGGGATCACAGAAATGCCTTCCAGTTTCTGAAATCCAAGATTTAAATAATGAATAAAGATCTTATTTTTATTGAAAGTGTGACTATATTTGGTAGTGGGACAGTGGGTTTTTGACCTGTAATTTGTCTTAAAAGATGAACTTCAAATACTTTAACTGACTCATGCTGAAAATCTTAAGAATGGTCTGATTTGTTATGTTAAACTGCAGTGGGATAATATGTATGTTTGCAAGGATGTCACAACTTTCTGTTAATTGTTCTAATTTAAATTTGTTCTTCCCCAAATTTTCTTTCAGTCATGTAAACTTAGCTACAGGGATTAAAAAACAAAACGGAGGGAATAAGACATGGAAATTTTGTTGAAATAACTTCATTTCAAAATAGAGCACAAAATCTTCTATATAGTAACTAACATGTCTGAAAAGTTACTTTTTTTAAAAATGTCTCTAAACTTTGGGCAGCTTAATAAATATTATATTCTATAATTGTCAGCTACATCAGTTATCTTGAGGTGATCGCTGCTTAGCTCAAGTCTTAAAGGAACTATTTATCTTATCATAATGATATTATTTTAGGTTTTGCATAAAATTAATTGGCTAATGTATTAAAGATAAGAATAAAGCACAGTGATGGGGCACCTGGCTGGCTCAGTCAGTAGAGCATGTGACTCTTGATTTCATGGTCGTGATTTGAGCCTCAGGTCAGGGTAGAGTTTATTCAAAACAAAACAAAACAAAAAGATTTCTTAAGAAATCTGAATATATTTGTGTTTTTAGTTTCATAGGCATTCCTTTTTATATGTGGTATCCTAAATAGATTTTACTGAAGTAGAGTTCCAGTCTGAATTATATAAGTAACTTACTATGAATTGCCCGAATGTTCTGGCAAGTAGATATAGTTAGCCTGCCTGTAAATAACATAAAAATGGAAAGTAACATACTATTTTGCTTCTAAAGTACTTGAAAATTTTTCTCTTAAGTAGGGTAAGCAGCCCAGTTCACAAAACTGTATCTTTCAGGGAGTACTATCCTGGGCTGAATTGTCACGTTATTTTATGAGGTGATCTTAGTCATTACTTCCTAAAATTTGGAAATAAAGTCATCTCTTTCTAAAATTTGATGAAACTGGTTATGAAAACTTTTCCATTTAGTTTCAACTGACATCCACAAAAAGTTACAGAAATTAAGATTTTCTTTGTCCTTAACCTGCATGGTTTGTTTAACCGTCTTTGGGAATCTTAATAAAATACTTGGAAAACCAATAATTATCTTTGAATTTGGAGACAGTTGTATATATAAGGTCATTTTATTCCTTGGTTAGGATCAGTAAATACTGAAAGTCATCAATTAAATTTTCAGAGTACCATATTAAAGAAATAAAGTGTGATTCTTTAAGATTGGACATTAGTTGTAGAAAGTGTTTAAACCCTTTAAGCTCAGCTGATGTATGATGTCAATGAGGAAAAGAATGTATTCTCAGGTTACAGAAATCAGTGACAAAAATTACTAAGTTCTTGTACAATTTTTTTCTTTGTTTGTTTTTAATTTAACATTGAGTGTTAAGGTGCTTAACTCCTTAGTATTTTTAGATGGATGGTCTTCGGAAGACAAACCAGTACATTCATAGGAAACTTTTACCTAAAGTTATATTTGAAAAATGTAAATATGCCATAAAGGTAATCACAAATGTTTCCCTTTAGATGGTAAAGTCATTTAGTGTTGTTTATACTTACAGGTTTATAAACAAGAACAAGAGGAAGAACTAAAGAAAAAATTGGCAAATGACCCCAGATGGAAGAGATACAGGAGATGGATGAAGAATGAAGGGCCTGGACGGTTAACGTTTGTGGATGACTGAGGATTACTGAATGCTACTATGCCAAACCTTAATTGTGATATTTTCATAACTGAATTATTTTAGAAATGTATCAACTGCTCCTCAGCAGTACTTAAAATTTCTCAAATATTTGATTAAACAGAATAATGTAGAAATTTAAACTTTCCCTTAAAACTTTATACATAAGACATTTATGATTGTTCAATTTTTATAATCTATTTGTGGATTTTGTTAAATGATCTGACATGAAGATTTACTTGTTGCCATTTTAAATTTTTATATGTTTAGTTAAAAGATTTGACATGAAAATTTATTAGATACCATTTAAAATTTTTACGTGTTAAGTGTTTATTCTTTAAAAGTGTTTCCTTATTCTTTGTTACAGTGCTACATTTTTCTGCTTCCATGGCCTCTGATATTTTCACAAAACATAAAAAATTATAACAGCATTTAATTACATTTTGAGTGTCTTTAGACACGAACTTCTTCAGCAAAATGATTTCAACTGTCATGTCATCTTCATTACAGTCATTCTAGGATTGAAATACGTTCAAAATATCTCTCTAGGAGAGTCTTCTGCCAGAATGTGCTTAAACTATTTTTCCCCCTGTCATAATGTTCTTAATATGATCAGAAACTCTCCAGGAGAGTGAATCAACCTTCACGTCCTTGTAGGATGATCTTGATTACAGTCATTATAGGACTATAACTGTATTCTCAAAACGTTTTTCCAGAAGAGACCTTAAAAAGGTCTTTTGTACCACAGTATTGCTTTCCCCACCCACTTCAGTTAAAAAAAAAAATGACAGAGCAGAAGTAGTGTACTGAAAAGTTGTTCATGTATTATGAAGTCCTTGAGCCATGAAAAATCCAGCGTACGTGAGTGTATTTACATGCATTTAAACAAGACAGAGGAGGTGCATGGCTGTGTGCTGTTCTTTCAAACAATGAAATATGTTTTATACATGTGGAAGTGAAAGTAATTCACACATAAATTGACAGAAGCAAGTATGATACTGCATCAAGGTATTGATACACAATCATGGTAGTGAATCAGTACTCCTGTTAAAGGATTTATCTCATTGCTTCATATTAATAAAATGGTTGCAATATATCACAAGTTTGTTGGTATGACATTTTAAATCAAGGATTAACATAATTGCTTTTGTAGTATGTAGTTTAAAAAGATTAGTGTAGGTAATAGATACGCAGAGTCTGTTTCTAGCTAAAATAAACTAGTGCTTTCAGGAGCTCAGCCCAAATATGTGATATACAAAGAGGCAGGAGGGAAGAGTTTTGACCTTGTGAGTCATTTAATCTGTGAGTGAGGGCCTCAGTTACCTTAGTAGATAGAAAGTTGGGAGAGGACTTTAACTAGATTATCAGTAGACCCCTTTGCTGTTCTTAAATTCTGAAATAGTTTTATTTTTTTAAAGCACTTGCCCCTCTGTTAAAATTTCAAACTTCTGATACTCTATTTTTTTTTTTACACCTAGTAATAAGGCATAATAAAAGGACTGGGTATGTTAGCATTCATAAAGGTTGGCTGATACAAACAATGTGTGTTGGAAATTATTTTGAATATCTGCTAGATTGTTGTATTTTTCTCTGGCTTTATAGAAACCTCATTTCTGGAATCACCCCCAGCAGCCTTCTCTCTTGGTAAAAGTTTGGTCGTTATTTGGAATCAGGGTCATTGCATGGGTCAAGATAAATGGACTCTCCTTAACGGAAGGACTGTTATTCTTCTCTTTCCTTCCCTCAACAAAATATGCTTCAAAATCCTATAGTGAAGGAAGAGCCATTAGTTGCAAGTGTCATTCAAGTACTATGAATATCTTTATTTATATTCTGCCCATCCCTCACCAAAAAGCCAAACGCTTCTCAATTTTAGAACCATCTGGAGAAGAAACCTGGATAGAGGATCCCACAACCTCACTAGTTAGATACTTTTCCTTGTGCTTCTTAAGGCTATCCTATCACCATTTCCTTTTGTTTGACATGTAGGGGTTTATAGTGCATAGCTGTTCATTGGTATCTATTATCACTCCATATAATTGAGGTCTGTGGTAAAATTACTCTTAGGATAATATTCATGTCAAATATCTTCATAAGAGATTCTACTACTAACCCTTTCCTCAGTGTTATTTGTTTGTTTTTTGTTTTTTGTTTTTTTAAGATTTTTTTCTGTTTATTTGACAGAGAAACCATAAGCAGGGGGTGCAGAAGGGAGAGGGAGAAGCAGGCTCCCCGCTGTGGGGCTTGATCCCAGAAACCTGGGATCATGACCTGAGCCAAAGACAGATGCTTAACCAACTGAGCCACCTGGGTGCCCTTCAGTGGTCTTATTTCTTTATGAATTCTCCAAGTTCTGCAAATCAGAGGTTGCTGTTTCATTGCTCATATTCATATAGTCTTAAGAATTACAATTGGTGGGGCGCCTGGGTGGCACAGCGGTTAAGCGTCTGCCTTCGGCTCAGGGCGTGATCCCAGCGTTCTGGGATCGAGCCCCGCATCAGGCTCCTCCGCTATGAGCCTGCTTCTTCCTCTCCCACTCCCCCTGCCCTCTCTCGCTGGCTGTCTCTATCTCTGTCGAATAAATAAATAAAATCTTTAAAAAAAAAAAATTACAATTGGTAAATAGGATTTTTAAATGTTACATGAAAAAAGAGTTTGAGATTAGAGAATTAACAAGTATTTTAGTACTATTGAATTTATGTTTAGAAAAATCATAGTTCATTTTCTTTTTTGTTTTGTTTTGTTTTGTTTTTACTTTGGACAGGGCAATAAACGTTTAACTTCCAAACCTTGGAGAGATTTTGCTTGACTGGAAGGCATCGCTAAGCTAAGCTAACATTCAGCTAGTATTATGAACCAGTCTACTGGCCCCAAACCGAAAGTTTTGTGAAAAGTAAAGATAAATGGCTTTTATTAGACATTATTATAAATAGATCTAGCTACTTTTAAGACATTAAGTTAGATATGATCTCTGTTGAGTTGCAATTGCGCATTTGAGGGAGATAAATACTGGTATTGACACAAACTAGTATATGGATGAGTATAATTAATCTTATTTGCAAAATGCAATACTCTTCACATTTAAGTGTGGGTTAAGGCCAACTCTAGAACCTAATAACTAAATAAAATTTGCTAAACAATGGGTGCCTGGGTGGCTCAGTTGGTTAAGTGGCTGCTTTCAGCTCAGGTCATGATCCCAAGATCCTGGGATCAAGCCCCACATTGGGCTCCCTGCTTGGCAGGGAGTCTGCTTCTCCCTCTACCTGCAGCTCCCCCCACTTGTGCGCGCTCTCTCTCTCTCTGTCAAATAAATAAATAAAATTTTTAAAAAATTTGCTAAACAAATTATTTTACCTTTCTGGTTTTCTCATCTGTGAAATGAGGGGATCTTTTTAGATAATTAAGATTTAACATTCTAATATAGCCTGCAAACTCATATAGGTTTAGGGTCCAAAGTAGATTAGATTACCTGCAATTGAGAAATGTTATGGGTATTAAAAAGGCTACCTAATTAGTTGTAAACTTTAATCAGATTCTTAGTATTTAAAGGATTCAGAGTATCCCTGACAATTATGTATGGAATGGATCACATGGTCTTAGGTCAGTAACAAATGGGGTTGCTTACAGACCCATCCTCCTGGGTGTCATTAGGGATGGAGAAACTTTCTCCCATTTGACAGTTCTCTTGTAACCTCAGGAAGAGTGAGCCAGATGCAGTGGAAGGGCTCAGGCTTTGCAGCCAGATAGACCAAGATTTGGTTTCTGGCTCTGTAACTGACCCAGTAACTTGACTTTGGGCAGGTTAACCTCTGAACCTCATTTTCCCATCATCATGATTATCATATTTATTTATGTTATGTCAGTCACCATACTTCATTAGTTTTTAATGTAGTGTTCCATGAATCATTATTTGTGTATAACACCAAGTCCCATTTTTAATAGTACAGTTACTAACTACCTCACAGGATTCATGTGAGAATTAAACAAGATAGGGGTAAAGTATTGGTGTATGTTAAGTGCTCAATAAATGGGTTTTCTTGCTTTTAGAGGAAACAAGGAAGAGTCATTTTCATTTGTTAAAATCCACGTTAATAGGAGTGTGTTTAGTGATGATTACAAACCCCTTGTTTCTTTATTCTTTTAACAGGTATTTGAATCCCTTACCTTGGGCAAGGTACTGTGATGGAGTGGAAAAGTGATGCCTCTTAGGACTGGAATTGTGTATTTTAGTGGCAGCTACCTGCCCCTTGTTGCCTTTGAGGTAGAAGTTGAAGCAGCTGAGATGACAACTCAAGAAAGACTGTACTTTCAGGGACAACAAACAGCATCAGCTACTTAACTAGTTTACGGCCTATATTTACTGCAGGGACACTGTCAATGAGATAAAGAGGCAGGCTTGGAACAGCTGTTCAAAAAGACAAGTAGCCCTAAGTTCTGCTGCCTCCCAAAGTCTCAAAAATGCCTGTGAAAATCTCTGGAGAAGCTGCACCTACAAACCTGCCAGTGAGCCTCTAGCTCCTGATTCATTACGCTAAGTTCTAAAAATAATGCAACGGGTATAAGAAGTGAAAGAGTTTTTTTATGGTACATTATACTGTGTCACATGAAATACAGTTGTTAATGTGTTTCCTTTTTCTTTTAAATCATTTTAGAAAACTGAAGGTATATATTGTCATTTTGATATAACGTTGGCAGAAAGACATACCTTCCCACTATATATCATATATATCATTTTTTAAAAAGATATATTTATTTACTTGAGAGAGTGAGAGAGCCAGCAAGTGGGGGAGGGGCAGAGAGAGGGAGAGTGAGTATCTCAAGCAGACTCCCCACTGAGTGCAGAACCCGAGGTGGGGCTCAATCTCATGACTCTGAGATCATGGCCTGAGCTGAAATCAAGAGTTGGCTGCTTAACCAACTGAGCCACCCTTGTGCCCCTCGTTATTTTTATGGAGAAGAATTATTTGAAGACCCTTTTCTGAAAAATAGCCCATGGTTAGTAAAACGGTGACAAAAATACAGGTCAAAGGAGTGAAGAATTGTATACATCATAACAGGGAAATAAAACTTTTGTCTTTACAAGGACACTGACATTTCTAAAAAGTACTGAGATTCTTAAAAACAGTGGAAATTAGTAAGTTCTTATATTTTTATTTCAAGTTTTTATTTAAATTCTAGTTGACATATGGTAAAACTGGTTTTAGGTGTAGACTTTAGTGATTCATCACTTATATGTAACACCCACTGCTCATCAGAAGTGTCCTTTAATCCCCATCGCCTATTCAGCCCATCCTCCACCCACCTCCCTCCATCAACCCTCAGTTTGTTCTTTATAGTTAAGAGTCTCTTATGGGTTTGCTTCCCTCTTTTTTTTTTCTTCCCTTCCCCTATGTTCATCTGTTTTGTTTCTTAAATTCCACATATGAATGAAATCATACAATATTTGTCTTTCTCTGACTGACTTATTTCGCTTAGCATAATACCCTCTAGTTCCATCCACGTTGTTGCAAATGGCAAGATTTCATTCTTTTTGATGGCTGAGTAATATTCCAGTGGATATATATACCACATCTTCTTTATCCATTCATCAGCTGATGGACATTTGGGCTCTTTCCATAATTTGGCTATTGTTGATAATGCTGCTATAAACATTGGGATGCACATGGCCCTTCGAATCACTATGTTTGTGTCCTTTGGATGAATATCTAGTAGTGCAATCGCTGGGTCATAGAGTAGCTCTATTTTTAACTTGTTGTGGAACCTCCATACTGTTTCCGAGAGTGGCTGCACCAGCTTGCATTCCCACCAGCAACATAAGAGTGTTCCTTTTCTCCACATCCTTGTCAACATCTGTTGTTTCCTGAGTTGTTAATTTTAGCTGTTCTGATAGGTGTGAGGTGGTAACTCATTGTGGTTTTGACGTGTATTATAAGTTCTTATTTTAACCAAGAAAAAAATGTATAACAAATGTTTATAATAATATATTGGTGATCTGTGCATTTTAGCAGGAAAGGATTCTCTGGCCCTGGGCCTCACCTACTTTCAGAGCTCTAGAAATAACTACATCTGTGGGAACAGACTCTACTCCAGATGAGCAGTGACTTCTCTTGGAAGCTAAAATGGAAGTTCTTCTCCCTAGTCCCACTTTGTGAGATGTTACGTAAGTCACTTTCCTTAGTGGCTTTTAGTTTCCTCATCTCTAAAATTGGGATGGATTACATTATATGAAGGTCTCTTCACTCTGAAGTTCCATGATACAAAAATAATGGATGAGAAGACATTTTGGTAAAGTATAAAGCAAAACACAGATGGTCAGTGGCACCAAGCTTGTCTGTCCATGGATCACTGTGGGAGGCACTATGCTTGAACCTTGCTGTTTCTTTCCAAGTCAGACCACTCCTCTCCAAGAGTAGCACAATCAATCATATGGAAGTGGGCAGTAGTGGTGGGTGTGTACAGCATGAAAGAGGGATATGGGACACATCTCTAAACATTTTCTGCTACCTATGGCTGATACACAA
Source organism: Ursus maritimus (assembly GCF_017311325.1). Taxonomy (NCBI): domain Eukaryota; kingdom Metazoa; phylum Chordata; class Mammalia; order Carnivora; family Ursidae; genus Ursus; species Ursus maritimus. Next base: position 38,958,573 of record NW_024424119.1, read on the forward strand.
GTATTACATTATGTGTCCCCTCACTGTGGGTGGCCCCAAAGCTGCCTTTTCTAATTGGAGATAATCTCACTGCTTCGGCTGTCATTGTGCTGTGCAGATGTCTCCCATATGAACATCTTGCCACTTAACATTTCTAACAGCCTAGAGGCACATAGCATTACAGCTGAAGACTTGGTTTCTCCTAAGCCAAACTCATCTTTGTTCTTTACTCCTCCCTTCAAACCTAGGCCTGTTTCCTAACATCTGTCACAGGCTCCAGTTCTAGCCTGCTCTCTGCTTCAGAACCTTTATCCCCTTTCCTTTGCATTTTATAACCGCCATGGAATATGCCTGATTAAGTCTTTTAAATTTATTCTCCATCCTACCTTCGTAGTTCTACCTAGGGCCTCATTCCAGCCACTCTCTCCACCAAAAAGACAAAACAAAATCATTATTGAAGTCTTTGTTTCTCCACTTTCAGTTCATTTCGTATCCTCATTCCAGATTAATATTCCTAAAATATGTTACCATGTGGCTATGCCGCTGTTTGCTACAAACTTTTCTGTTTCTTTTGAGGTTTTCTGTGACTTTGAGTCTTAACAGCTTTGTATTTTCTACTGCTCACTAGAGCCTTCTCCATTCTTTAATTCATTCCTTTATTCATTCCATATATACATGGCCTGCTCTCCCCTCGTTGGAATGCTTTCCCCTGTCCTTGGTGCCATGTGCAAGATTCATATTTTCAAAGTCTTGGTCCTGCCATTTACGGGAGCTTTCCCTAACCCTTCCAGTCTGTCTTTGCTCTGAGTTCTTTGCCACACTTTTTTGACACATGACCTTTCTGCTCCACCTTACTCACCAACCTAGTAATGTTTCTAACATGTAGTTTCATCTTTTAACTTAAATGTAATTTAAGTTCTTTGTGGTAAGGAAACTTGTCACTAGAGAGGGCTTTAACATTTGCAAATTTGCTCATCATAAGAAAAACTTTAACACCGCAAAGACTGAACACATAGCTCACAAAATAAAAAGAAGAAATGTTTAGTCTCAACACTTAAGATGCTTAAAAGATGTGAGATGCCATATTTCATCTACTAGGTTAGTAAAGATAAAGAACCACAACATAGAATTGTGAGGGTGCAGAGAAATAAGCAGTGTTCTGGTGGAAACAGCAATTGATTGCTACCACCTTCTGGAGGATCAAGTTGGAAAAAGTGTAAGAAACCGTTTATATTTTTAGTCCATCAATTCCACTTTTAGGAATGCATCCAAAAAACTGCCCCCCCAAAACCAAACATGCACAAAGCTGTATGTTTAAGGAGGCCACTGCAGTGTTAAGTAATCGGGCAGTAGGTACGTTATGATGCAGTTCTACAATGGAATATCATGCAGTCATTAAAAGTAATAGATGTAGGGTATATCTTTTCTGACTGCTCCCGGCCCCCTTCCGGTATCTGCATCTTGGGTTTCCTTTAGGGAACCACTCTTCCCCTACCCCCCTCAGTCCATGTAGTTTGGGTGTCTTAGCTTGGGTTCCTCAGAGAAATAGACTCTAAGAGATTTTCATGCAGAAAGTTTACTGGGGAGTGTCAAAATCAACACCTGAGGGAGAGGCTAGGGAGTGGGGATGTGGGCAGAGGGTGGAATTGAACTGTGAAGTAGTTGCCATAAAGGCCTCAGATGATCCCAGCAAGGAGCTGTGGAGCTGGGATCATCTTTCAGTGTTGTTCCAACTTGAGGCAAGGGGATTGGGGTTCAGGTCTTATACATCCCACATCAATTTGGATGAGTGCTGACGCTGGGAGGGATGCCTGTCAGCTAAGGGCAGTTCCCAGAGAGGGACTTAGCTGAGGCATCAGCTGCAGCTCTCCCAGCAGCTGGGGGAATGAGTGCCTCAGTCCTAAATGGCATCCTCATCCTCCTCCTGGCCAGGCACAGCTAATCTGGGCATTCCAACCCTACATAATGCTTGCTTTCAAATAATGATTGGTTCGGGGGGGCACATAACTGAATAAGGTTGGTAAGATTCAATATGGGGGTTTTTGTTGGAACAATGAGAAGGAAAAGAGGCGCTCTTGCTCCTGAGTTTGCTAGGTTGGGACAATGAAAGCATGGAACGAAACTTCCTTCACAGCACCTTTTAGAGAGAGTCTATTTACCACTGAAGAAAGTGAGGCCAACACCCAGAAAAAGCAGAGCCAAAAGATAGAGAGCCCCAAAGGCTACTATTCGGGCAATTAAATCCACTACTTTAAAGTCCCTGGGCTTTTCAGTTATTTAAGTCACTATATTACCTTTTTGCATTACTCGATTCAAACGAGTTCTGACATATACAGTTGACCCTTGAACAACGGGGGAATAGGGGCACTGACCCAATGCAGTCAAAAATTCACATATAAATTTTGACTCCCCCCAAACTTAACCACTAATAGACTACTGTTGACTAGAAGCCTTACTAATAACATAAACAGTTGATTAACACATATTTTGTATGCTGTAATATATACTGTACTCTTCCAATAAAGCTAGAGAAAAGAAAATGTTAAGAAAATCATAAGGAAGGGGGTGCCTGGGTGGCTCAGTTGGTTGAGCTACTGATTGGTGGTTTTGGCTCTCATGGTGATCTCAGGGTGCTGACATGGAGCCCGGAGTTGGGCTCCATGGTCCATGGGAAATCTGCTTCTCTCCTCCCCTCCCTCTGACTCTCCACTCTCTCTCTCTCTCAAATAAATAAATAAATAAATAAATAAATAAATAAATAAATCTTAAAAAAAACAAAAACAAAATCATAAGGAAGAGAAAATACTTTCAGTACTGTATTGAAAAAAAAAACAAACATGTATAAGTGGACCTGCACAGTTCAAGCCTGTGTTGCTCAAGGATCTACTACTGTACAATGGTATACAACAATAAAGGCAATATTCACGATGCATTAAGTGAAAAAAATTAACACAAGACATACATTTTACATATAGTAATGATGCCGGTTTTGTAGAACAAACTAATGTACACCATTAAAAAAATAATTAAAAAAAAAAAAAAGAGGGGCGCCTAGGTGGCACAGTCAGTTAAGAGTCTGACTTCGGCTCAGGATCATGATCTCAGAGTCCTGGGATCCAGGCCCTCTCTTGGCAGAGTCTGCTTGAGATTCTCTCCCTCTCCCCCTCCCCCTGCTCTCTCTCTCTCTCTGATAAAATAAATCTAAAAAAAAAAAAAAGAATGCAGCACAACAGAAAAATGTTACATACATAAAGTGGTGAGATGGGACGGAGGGCGGGGAGGCTGAATTTGATTTTCTTCTAAAGGTTCCGCAAAGATGTCAAGGCCTGGGATTTGAGCCCTGCTTACCTCACTTACCTACCGAGTCAACTGACGGGATTCCCACGGAACAGTAACAGGGGACTCACAGACCTGTCACCGTTGCATGGGGCTCCTGCCAACCGTCCCCCTCTTCCCCCACCTTCATTACAGCAAGGCACGGAAGCCTTCGCGAGCTTACTTCATCAACTCCTTTGCCACCTGGGCTCCAGCCACACGGAGTGACAGTGCCGATTTCTCAGGAGTGCGTCTCCACCTTCCCGAGCCCCAGCCCCCCCGCCCCACCCGCAGCTCGCGCCCGCTCCTCCAAAAGCCCCGCCGCGCTGAGGAGATGGGCCCACCGCGCGGCTCCGCGTCCAGGCGCAGGTGCGGGTACTCTCCACGTTCCGAGAGCAGAGAGAGTTAAGTGTCAGGCGACTCGGGACCCGACACTGTCGCTTACCTGCAGCTCCTGTCGCGCGGGGGACGGCCACCGGGAGAGGCGGGGCAGCGGGCGGCGGGGCGGGCGCAACGGCTTCCCCGCCCCGGGGCGGTGCTCGCGCTCGGGGCCTCGCGGCTCCCGCAGCCCGGCTCCCCCGCCCTCGGAGCCCAGCGCCGCCGCCATGTCTTCCGGGGCCAGCGTGAACGCCCTGCAGCGGCTGGTGGAGCAGCTCAAGCTGGAGGCCGGTGTGGAGAGGATCAAGGTGAGGCGGGCGGCGGCGCCCTTTCCTCGGGGCGCGATAACCGCGCCCCCGCCGCCGCCCGGGAGACGTGAGGGGAGAGGCCGGCTGCCCCTCGCCGCGGCTGGGTCGTGGTTGGGCGGCCGTGAAGACGGCGGCCCGGTCCCGGCCAGCTGCCCGGCCTCGGCGGGGATGCGGCCAGTGAGAGGAAGCCGGGCCTGCTGGGCCGGGGGAGACGGGCGAGCCCTCCGGAGCGTGGCCCGGGCCGAGTGCCCCGGGAGCGTTTCCCAGTCGGCCGTGCGGACCCGGACTCGGGGTGGGGGCGGGGTGGGGGCTGCGGAGCGGGGCGCGCGCGCGCAGACCAGGGATGCGGGCGCCGCGCGGCCGGCCTGACTGGGCTGTTGCGGGAGGATGCGGTCCCAGTCTGCGGCGGCGACGAGGACCGGCCTTAGTGAAGGGTTGATGGGACGAGAGCGAAAGCGCGGAGGAAGACGGGGCTCAGGTTTCTGGCGTGGTGTCAGGGTGTAGGGCGCTGCCCTTCGCGCTGGCAGAGAGGAGGCAGAGCGGGTTCGCGGGACGAGGAGTTCAGTGTTGCACGTGGACTTCGCCGAGCTATCCAGGTGTTTGCCGTTTGGGTTGGAGGCTCAGAGAACAAGGCTGAAAGAGGTCATTAGAATGTGTGGGAGTAAAAAAAAAGTGCATTAACGAAAAGACCAGAGTGTGGAACCCAGGGCCAGCCAAAAGATGGCTGAGAGGGGAGGAGAACCAAGAGAAAGCAAGGAAGGAGGGGATTTCAAAAATGTAGGGCTTAGTTACTATGTCTAATGTTTCAGTTGATTGAAAAGCGTGTGTTGCGTATTGTGGGGAGCGACTAGGGTGGCATTATTTGTAGAATGTATGTCCGAGTGTATGAATGAACACTGCTGTGGATATTCCGTGTACCTCCATACTGCCTTTTCTCTACAGCTGGCACTATTGTAGGCACTGAGAATATGTGATAATAGTGGCGGAGATCATCAATAAACGCATTAACCAATAAGTAAAATAATTTCGGACCGTAAGTGGAGATTCTAAAACAAGGTGTAGAGAGTTATGGAATGCAGAAGAGGTTTTCGTAACATAGGTAGTAGTAGAAGCAGAATCTAGATTGTAATAGGGTATACAGGCCTTTTTAAAAAAGAGATCTGGCTTTAAAGAGGAAACAACCTTTTTTTTTTTTTTTAAATTTAGGAAATGAAAAAGCCTTATTTTGAGGTTGAGGGAAAGAAACAAATTATTTTTAGATTGAGGGGGACCAACTACAGAAGGGGAATTGGAGGTAGAGGAGACAGTCTGCCTATGGGAACATGGGATTGGAGGGCTGCCTTCTGAGGTAGGAAGAAAAGAGATCAGGACCTTCGTGAAGATAGATGATTTTAGACATATGGACTTAAGGACTTGTATGATGACAGTTTTCTTTGTGAAACAGAAGGCCAAGTTTTCTTCTAGGGCAGAGGGGACGGAGCTAATGGAGTCACAAGAGTGAGGGTGGAGGAGAGGGCTGTTGGGAATGGGAGAGAAGCCCCTATCAGGCACATCCATAGAAACCTTGTGGCCCTGAAGACCCAGCTACTTTGAGATTGGAGACTGATTGCCCTGCTTGTGGATTTTTTTTTTTTTTTTCTCCACTAGCATTTAGCCACCCAGGAATCTGAGTTGATCCAACTATTGGGTTAGCAGAGGCGGTATACCACAAAGATGGAGGGGGGACAAAGGGCAAGGAGCTTGAGGGGTTGGCCAGAAAGAGGCTTAAACACAGGTTGGATAGAGAAGGAACTGAGCTGGCCTCCTGGTGGTGGGCCTGGCAAAAGGGGAGGAGGTTTTCTCCCTGAGGTCAAAGAACAGGAAGCAACATTCTGGATGGGTAGGAGAGATGTGGTCAGAAAGTAGGAAGTTGAAGTGTAAAATTTCAGATGTGGAGCGGTTATAGGTGTTGGCTGTAATTGTTGGCATTGAGGAGAAGGCTGTCTGAGGAAAGGAAGGCAGGGAACTGAAACTGGGGTTGTTGAAAGTGTTCAGGATGATGTTGGCACCTGAGAGGGAAAGGAGAGCTGTGGGCCAGAAGCCTGCCTACCCTGTGGAGTAGCTAGGCAAGATATTTTCTACATTTCAAAAATAATTACGGGTGATGAAACAGACCCAAAGAATTAAAGTGAATTGCTCAAGGTCACACAGATAATACCTTATTTGTGGGGTATTCTCATGATAGTGTGGTTTCAGGTGTTTGGTGGGCTTCTCTCAGGCAGCACCCCAGGGAGTCACAACGTTGCAGGGTCTAGTTTGCCTCATTTCAGGGCTCATTGATGAATGCATGCTCTCAGCACACCCAAAGATGTCTTCTCTTTAGCAGACTTGCTAACTAATAAATAAACCAGGACACCAGTTTCCTAGCTTATAATGGAGGGCATCTTTTCCCAGTGATTGGAATACTCGATATCCTTCCAAGGGCCCCTTCTCTGTTTTGGAGAAATCTCTGAGAAGTTGCATGGTGAGCGTGGACTCAAACCAAGGAAAGCCATATAATTTGGGTATACTACCTCCCATGGCAAATGACAGCTTCTAAGTGTTTGGGCTTGTACTCCACCCCCAAAGTCTCTTTCCTATAAAAGTACTAGAGAAATGCTGACCACTTTTATTCTTCTCTTATTTTCTCTGCATATCCACTCAGCTTAACTTTTTGCTCATGTTCTTTAGGCGAGGGTCCATTTAGTCCCATTTCTCCAGGGGTCCTGGAAGATAGTCTCTTTCTACCCATCATGTGTAAGTTCATCTGTTCTCTCTGATGGAGAGATAGTAAGCATGAGCATAGTTGGTTCTAAATTCCTTGTGAATTAATAATTGTTGTATATAACCATTAATTTCAATTATAATTAACATGAAATTATAATATTATTAGTTTGATAATATTATATTATGTTTTTATATTTATGTAATAAAAACTGTTATTACATTATGAAACCGAAATTCCTAAAGCATTCTAGAAACTAGATGGTAACTGTAACATAAGGAGTTGGTTTTCCAGTTATAACACAAGGAGTTGATTTTTTAGTTATAACATAAGGTGTTGATTTTCCAGTTATAACATAAGGAGTTGATTTTCCAGTTATTTAGAAGCTTGGAAAATTAACACAAACTAGTGGTAATACTTGAACAGCAATTGGAACCATTTTTGTACAATAAGAGTGAGATTTTATACAAAATACCTTCTCAGTACACATAAAACGGAATGTGAGGAAAGCCTCAATGTACAAATCTGCATCAAATGGAGGCTAAGAAGAAAGGCAGAATAATATTTATCAGTGCTGCCTAATAAACTTCTCTAAAACTTAGTGATTTAAAGCAACATTTATTAATCCGTAGTTCTTAGGTCAACAATTTGAGCTGGGCTGAACTGTGTAGTTCTGCTGATCTTTGCTGGGCTCTTCCATGCATCTGCAGTCAAATGCAGGGTTGGTTGGTACCTGGATGATCTAGGTTGGCCTCACGTGCCTGTCGGGAGGTTTGTAGGCAGGTGGCAGGAGCTGGCTCACTGCTTCTTCCCACAAGATCTCCAGTAGGCAAGCCTGGGCTCATTGGATGGTCTTACAGTTCCAACTACAGCAAGAGAGGTAGCTGCAAAGGCTCTTGAGACCTGGGGCTTAGAACTTGCCCATTATTTCTGCCACATTTTCCTGGTCAAAGCAGGTCACAAGGCCAACCCAGATTCAAGGGGTGTTAGGTAAAGACTCTACTTCCTGGTGAGAGGAGCTTTGCAAAATATTGTGACTGTTTTTGTAGTTGGCCACAAATGTATTGCTGACTGTGTGTCAACACTATTCTAAGTGTTTCACATGCATTTAGCTCATTTAATCGCCTCATCAACTCACTGAGTCAGGTACTAAAAATACATTTCACAGATGAGAAAACAAAAACTGAGAAATTAAGTTAACTTGCCCAAGATCATACAGGTAATGATGGAGCTGAATTTCAGTCCAGGCATTCTGGTTCCAGAGGCTGCACTCTTAGCCAATAAGCTATCCTGCCTCAAAAGCTTGGTGGAGAAAACTTGTCTTATTTTGGGCAGACTGGATAAGGTTCCAGCTTTGTAAACAAAACAGTTTGCTCACATGGCAAACCTGACTATATAAATGCACTCTTTATAAGTGAAAATTTGTAAAGGAAGCACTATTTCTTTACCAATTTATTCTCAAAACTTAGGATTCTAAATGGATCAAAGATACAGCTTTATTGTTCCTTTATTGAAGAAGCAAATGAATAAGAAATATCCTAAATCATGGAAATTGTAATATTTCCTCTTTTGAGTTCAGTTATTAGAACTTTCAGCAAAAAAGACACTTTTGTTGATCACAAGGTGTGGGACCTTTATCAAGTTGTAGGATCATTTTTCAGAATTTCAAATGGCTGCTGGATGGCTCTGGCTGTGAGCAGCGCGTCAAGCTGTTGTCCCTTTGTTTCAGGTCTCGCAGGCAGCTGCAGAGCTTCAACAGTACTGCATGCAGAATGCCTGCAAGGATGCCCTGCTGGTAGGTGTTCCAGCTGGAAGCAACCCCTTCCGGGAGCCCAGATCCTGTGCTTTATTCTAAAGGCTGGTGAGTAAATGATACACCCTGCTATCTTGGGGCCATGGCATTATCACAGGGCTTCCCAAGCGATTGGGTACCTGAGTTTTGAATATCTACTATTGTTGGGGAAATTAAAATAAGAAACAGCAAAACGCACCTGAAGGGTGACTCTAGTCAGCATGCTTGTGGAATACATCTCATTAAGAGAGTCTCAATCCTCTTGGGCACTAACTCATGGGATGTTAATATTCTTATATACTTGAGCTCTTTAACTGAATTGGCCGATAGTAATTTCATGACCTTAATCCCCCATCTCTGTCCTAACACCATCCCAGAGTTGTGATTTGCTGCTTGGTGCTATCAAGGAGACTTGCTGCTCTCTGGACTAAGGACTCCCCAGAGGAGACTTGTTCCTACCACCAGCTGTGATTTCTTTCAGAGGCTTTCAGAATATATCTGTTTTAATAGAGGAAGAAATGTAGCTACTAGGGAAAAGCGTGGGTAGAGTTCAAAGAGCTTTACAAATTGATTACTGAAATGAAAATACCTCTTTGGTGGCATATTAGAAATTTCATGGGTCCTAATGTGTTGTGTTTCATTCACATTTTCATTTTTCCCCCCCTTTTTGGAAGAGGTCAGGGCATAGATTACTGGAGTCTTTGGGGGCCAACATATTTCAAATTATGTATTCTGGGGGTTTTCCTGCAGTAAGTAATCATCTTAGGTCCTTTTTCACATATTTGCAAAAGGAAATTATTCATATTAACAGAAGGAAGTAATCATGCTATCAGGTACTACTGTACCTTTTAATGGAAAATGTCCACATTTATGGTATTAAAATAATAGTCTTATGGTGGCATAGTATTTTCCTTTTTACAGAGCACCTTCATGGGTCTTACTCATTCAACAATGTAGCTTGGATGTTTTTTATATTGTTACTTTCTACTTTGAGAACACTAAAGTGACCTGAAATGACCACTAGTTAATTTTATGTATGTCTTACTAACGTGAAAACCTACCAATTCTCTTTCCAGTAAGGAAGAAGTTCACTGAGGAATGCTTTTAAGCGCAAAGTGATGAATAACTAACTGCCTCCAAGTCTCAAGAAAACACTTTTCTCCAGCCAAATGACTTTTAGATATTTCAGACCTTTCCTTGGCCTGGTCCTATAGCCAAAATTCTATGGAAATTGATGAGTTTCTACTCAGATAAGGAAACTGGGTGAGGGGAAAGACTTTAGATAATAATGGCCAGACTCTTTTGGTAAAGTGCTTTTATATTTAAGACAAACAAAAATGTTACCACCAAATACACCTCTTTCATAAGCAAATTACTAGTGTTTCTATACCTGGAATATTTGTTTTATTTACTGGATGTTTACATTTTGGGAAGGCAAACGTTTTGTTTGTTAGAAAATTGAATATTTGTAATTTGTTGTTACTAAGATTTTTATACCATACATAACAAAACTTGTTCTTTTCTCCAATTTACAGTTTCTAAATGAAGACAAACAAGTATAAAACTGGGGGAAGAATAGGCTTTATTAATCAAATGATGTCTTGATTTTTCTAAATGAGGAGATTGTTTTATTTGTAACTAAACATGGGAGCTGTTTCTTAGCAAACTTGTTTGGAAAGATTCATGTTGTGTTGTGTATTAGATTGCCCCATCCTGTGTATGAAGATTTGGTGTTTGTCTTCTTAAGTTCCTGTATTTTATAGTTGTGGTTGTACTTAAAACACACACACACACACACAAAACCTACATTATTTCATGTCTTTAAAAAAATGTTTAAATGTGATCTTTAGAACATTGCAAATGATTAAAAACAAAATAATGTGAAAATACTACAACCTAAATGAATTCTTCGTGTCACGATTATTTTGCTTTGATGATGTGCCTTTGATTTAATTTGGGACACTTTTAAAAGGATACTTTATTTGTGTTTGTAATAATCTTTGATGAGCTTGGAAATAAAATTTCTGCTTAATTCATCATTTTCTATGATAGCAACATTTTGTGTCTGATTTTGTTTTAAGGCGTCATGGATTTTTGTTTGCTTGTGAAATCGAGTGCTAGAAGTGGGAAGTCAAATTTTTTCTTAAAAGTCCTTGTAGAGGGGCGCCTGGGTGGCACAGCGGTTAAGCGTCTGCCTTCGGCTCAGGGCGTGATCCCGGCGTTGTGGGATCGGGCCCCACATCAGGCTCCTCAGCTATGAGCCTGCTTCTTCCTCTCCCACTCCCCCTGCTTGTGTTCCCTCTCTCACTGGCTGTCTCTATCTCTGTCAAATAAATAAAATCTTTAAAAAAAAAAAAAAAGTCCTTGTAGAACTTTGTAAAAGAAATTTTATATATATATATTGTGTACACACAATATATATATGTATAACTTGCAGAAACATCTCAATTTCTGGCGACATTTACACTTTGAAAATTGTATAAATCCATAAATAAATAAATGAAAATATCTGTTAGCCTAATTAGTGTTACTATATAGAGAAAATAGAAGCCATCATGTGGAAACTCCCTTAACTTCTGGCCACTAAACTTCTAAATCTAAGTGATCTGAATCTCTTCCATTCAATCAAAATTCAAGTGTCTCTTCTAACCCTGCTATTTGTTCTCTGGATCTCTTTCACCTTCTCTGAAATCACACTATCAATTATCCTTTCTCCTTTATCTTCAAATACTTTATTGGATCTTTTCTGTCAACATTTAAACATGGTCCATTCTCCATCTTAACACAATAAGCATTTTTAAAAATCTCCATTAAAAAACTCATTTTCACTTATATAAGATAAGCAAGTCCTAGAGATCTACTCTACAGCATAGTGCCCATGGTTAGCATATTGTATTATATTCTGAAAAATTTACTAAGAGGGTTGATCTTATGTTAGGTGTTACCACAAAAAATAAGAGGGTGGAAGAAGTTGAGTCTGTTCCAAATAATTCCCTGTGATGGGGTGTTTGGAAGAGGATCTTGGAGGCTGGACTGACACTTTTGGTCTCCTAACAAGGGCCCAACCAGACCCTTTGGGTTTCTATGGATCACCCCAACCTGTCATGTGACCATGGCTCCCAGGGAGTGCTCTGCTGAAGCAGAGCTCACTTACATTATCCATTGTTCCCAGACTCCTCTAACACAAGACTTGCTTCCCAATACCTCTGACAAAGGCTGTTCTAGGCCCAGGCAGAATGTGTCCTTAAACACCAAGCACCATTGAGAAATGCCCACAGGAGGACTCAGATACTTCCACTCCATTTGATGAGGAAGCAGGGACACGAGTGTTGATAGCCTAGCCTCAAGGCTTGCTGCAGTTGATGGCCTATGAAGAAACTCCTTTCCTCTGGAAGCTGATTAAAGGCAGGATGAAGGAGATCTGCAAGCTGAGAAGCCTTAGCCTTACCTTAGTTTAGAAGCTATCCTGCCAAAACTTTATGTAGAACAGAAATTCCAACTAGATTTCCGGAAATAGTTTCTCTTTAAAGTCTCCACCCGCTACATACCCAAGCAAAACCAAACATCCTATAAATAAAAGTATAATAGCAAGAGGAGAGTAGGAGGAGGAAAGTAAGAGGTAGTGTTAAGCCTGTTTCAAAAAGGAGGGCATGATTAACAGTATCAGACACTGAAGAGGAGTCAAGTAGGGTGATGTCTGCGTGCCTCTTGGATCTAAGAAAGTACAGGTCAATTTTGGTAGTAATCGGGTGATAATTTCAGAAGCCAGGAAAGAAGAGTATGCTTGTGGTCTTCAAACATTTTTGCTGGTGTACCACCTACAATAATGTCAAAAACCCAATACCTCCATTTTAGAGGTGACATATAAAAGTTTTGTTAATAACCGAATAGTTGCAAAGAATATAACTTTATTAGAAATTGTGACATTTTAAAAATTAAATCTTTAAAAAATAATGGAATATAAATACCAGAGTAATTAGAAACCTACAACCATCCATTAAAAAAATATAAACTATCCTCCAAAAATGTTGTACCAACAGTGTAAGAAAGTGTTCTTTCTTCAATATGTTGACATTGAATATTACTAATTTTCAAAAATTTTGCTGACCTGATAGGTGATCTGTTTTCCTTTGCATTTGCCTGATGAGTAATGAAGCTACATATAATTTCAAATGTTTATTGGCTATTTTTGTTTCTTCAGTATAATATCTGTTCATGTATTTTGCCCACTCTTCTATTAGGTTGTCTTCTTCCTATCAATTTGTAGGATTCTTTGTATATTAGGAATGTAATTTTTTTTTTATCATGTAGGTTGCAAATATTTTCTTAGTGATTTGTTTTAAATTTTTACTTATGAAGGCAACACTTTATTTTTTTTTAAGTATTTATATATGTATGTATTCATATAATCTCTACACCCAGTGTGGGGCTTAGGAAACTAATGACCCCAGGATCAAGAGTTGCACACTCCTCCGACTGAGCCAGTCAAGCATCCCTGAAGGCAACACTTTAAATGGGAACTTCTCTGGTGCCTGGGTGGCTCAGTTGGTGAGGGGTCTGTCTTCGACTCAGGTCATGATCTCACAGTCCTGGGATCAAGTCCCACATCTGGCTCTCTGCTCAGCGGGGAGTTGGCTTCTCCCTCTCACTCTCCCTTTGTGCATGCTCTCTCTCAAATAAATAAATCTTAAAAAAAATAAATGGGAAGTTCTCTGACTTCAACTTTGCCTAGATTTTAACTTTCTTGGCGATCGGAGAATTGAGTCTAGTGATCTTCACTTCTTGACTTAAAGGGTCAGACAGAGATGGGGACTTATTTTAAAAGGCTTGCTGGAGGAAAGGTGGGAAGCAGTGAGCCCTTCCGAAGACAACTAAATAACCCTTCTATACACACACACACACACACACACACACACACACACACACACAATACTGTATATACTGCTATTGCTCTAAATGTATATATTGTATCTACTGCTTTAAAAAAAAAGGCTTGCAATGTTCAGGTGAATCTGGAAGATATTTGGATCTTACGACAATTATGCCAATTAGAATATTTTACATACAAAGATGCACACAAGAGGACAGAATATATATTTTGAAAATTTAATATGGAAACACCAAGAACATCTAACAACTGTATTTTCTTTAATGAATGAGCAAACCTAATCATTTTGTTACTAGATTTTCATCAAAAACAAAGGAATGTGGCACAGAACATTATCCTTTCTTTCAAAAAAACCTCAGACGAGTTTGTCCATCAACTCTACCAGGGACTTTTTCATACACTAGACGTCGTTTTTTGAATTTTGGTAGTTGTGAGCACATGAAATCTGTTAAAAGGAGAAAAAGGAAAACCATTTTATTTCTGACAATAATAAAGTGTAGCCATTTTTTCCAGCTATTCTGGTGCATCCTATCTCTTCATCTATCTACAAAGTGTTAAAATTTCCAAACTGAGATAAAATGACTATAAAAATTACATTTTTAGCATAAATGCACTTGTACTAAATGGCCCAATACTAATTAGTGTCATGTACACATATTCGTATGCTCATGCTTTGCACAAATAATTAAATCGCCCTGGATTTAAGATTCCTTCATTTAAGTTTTCCCTCATTAAGCCTGTTCTTTACCTCCTATCTGTAATGTTGTGGAATTTATCCTGAGCTCTGATATATGATAGGTGGTGATCATGTATGGACTCACTTTCTATGGCTGTATTATATATGACACACTAGCCTGAAATATCCTAGATTTGGATTCTTATAGAGGTTAGTTAATTAAATCAGTAAAAAAGGAGGCTAAAATATTTAAAACTTTTAGTAATTATTCCTGGGAATATAATCTCATAATTATAAGAGTTGGATGCCATTATAAGCAAATTTAGAAAGCAGTATAGTAGGTAATTTTTACCATAGAGGTCACAATACACATCTATAAGACAAATGGAAAATTATCTTGGGATTATGCCAATGGCTTTGGGTAAATTGTCTAACCCTGCATTAATATGAATTCTAAAAGTGTTATATCTTAAACAATGCAGGTAATGATATGCTATGGGAAACAACAGTAAAAATGTCAAAAGTTTCCATAGTGATAATGATACTAGTATCAAAGATTCATGTGAACTGTTTGAATAAGATTATTTTATGGAAGAAGTCTGAAAGTGGAAAAAAGCAATATTTCTAAACTAACATTATTTATCTAATAAAATATTTAAAAATATATTTATAACTAAGTTAATGAATTAAAATGTAAGTAGACATTTGACTATTCCATCCATATCCCCAAAAGCTTAAATATTAAAAGTTATTAGAAATAATTTCTGAGATCTTCTCATTAAGAAAGTGGGAGGATTATCTTATACATTGGGATGCCCTATGTTCAAGAACATATAGTAGTAATTCACATGCTTGATTTGGTTCAAGATGAAAAAAAATGGAATTTTTAATGCAGTTCATTTATGAAGCTGGAATAAACATGTCAAAATGTGACAGAGCACAAGTAAAGAACACAATAGATTAACTGCATTATGAATATAGATATGAAAATCATAAATATTAGTAACCATATACAACAGCATATTAAAAGAATCACTCTTCAAAAGCCAATTGTTTATTAAAGAATAATAAGAATGATTTAATATTAGTAAACCTGTTAATATAATCCTTGACCTTAATGGATCAGTGGAGAAAACATGTTTGATTTTCCCCAATAGCTACCAAAAAAAGTTTGGATAAAATTTGGCATCTATTCCTCACAAAAGTTTACAAAACTAGGGATAGAATATTTCCCATTAAGATCAGGAACAAAACAAATTATGACTATTAAAAAGGACCAAATCCAAGTTTTGTGAGTCCTGGGGTTTATACAGTTGATCCTTGAACAATGTGGACGTTAGGGATGCTGACTCTTTCCCCCTACTCAAAAATCTATATATAACTTTTTTTAAAGTAAGCTCTGCATCCAGCATGGGGCACAAACTCATGGCCCTGAGATCAAGAGTCACATGCACCACTGACTGAGCCAGCCAGGCATCTCAAAATTCTATATATAACTTTTGATTTCTCTAATACTTAACTACTAAGAGCCTACTGTAGACTGGAAGTCTTACTGATAACATAAACAGTCAACTAACATATTTTGTTTGTTATATGTACTATATACTGTGTTCTTACAAAGAAGTAAGCTAGAGAAAAGAAATGTTACTAAGAAATCATAAGGAAGAGAAAATACATTTATAGTACCATATTGTATTTATCAAAAACTCCGTGTATAAGGAGCCCCATGCATTTCAAACCTGTGTTGTTCAAGGGTCAACTGTACAGGTTGGGAGGTCCTCTTTTATTTTCTTTTTTCTTTCTTTATTATTGTTATTTAATCCCAGTATAGTTAACATACAGTGTTATATTAGTTTCAGGTGATTCAACAAATCTATGTATTACTCAGTGCTTATCATGGCAAGTGCACTCTTTAATCCCCATCCGCTATTTCACCCATCCCCTCACCCACCTCCTCTCTGGTGACCATCAGTTTATTCTCTATAGTTAAGGGTATGTTTCTTGGTTTGTCTCTTTTTTTTCTTTGTTCATTTGTTTTGTTTCTTAAATCCACATATGGGTAAGATCATATGGTATTTGGGGAGGTCCTCTTTTAACAAAACAAAGAATACAGGATTTTCTGGGCCCCTCTCAAGCCTCACAAAAGGGCCTATGCAAAAAAGGAGCTTTGAAGCTTAAGCTTCTCCCTTTTTTATTATTATTTTTCCCTATCATGGTAAGTCTACATTTGTATGGCTATTAGAACTTAATATTTTGTTATAGATGTTCAAGCCAATGTAATAAGAAATGACATAGAAAATAAAGGTACAAGAGGTATCATTACTAGAAAAGAGAAAATAAAATTGTCCTTTTAAAAATTGATAGGATTAAGTGTTCAGAAACATCGATTGTAGAGCTAATAGTAGTATCTATTTAATAGTATTGTCAGAATTCAATAATCCACATAAAGGGCCTAGATGGGCACCTGACCTATAATAAGCTCTTAATAAATGTTAGCCCATTAAATATTCCTGCCTGCCAAAGAAGCTAATTTTCTAATTCACTGATTTCTCAGTTTAATCTTTGCTAATTTTAGTCTTCAGCTTTACTTAGACTGTTCTGAGGTTTTATTTTTAACTTCTTAAATTGAACGCTTAGTTCATCTAAAGCTACAAGGATTTGACATATTTTATTTGCATTTATTTTCCTAGATGTCTATAATTAGAATTTTGATTTTCTTTTTGACCCCAAAGTTATTGAAGATTCTTTAAGTATAGTAATTAAAACAAACGTTTAAAAAAAATTTAGAGATGATTCTATCTTTTAAAACATCTGCAAGGGGTGCCTGGGTGGCTCATGTTGGGAGGGCATGTGACTCTTTATCTTGGGGTCATGAGTTTGAGCCCCACACTTGGTGTAGAGATTGCTAAAAGAATAAATAAACTTAAAAAAATTACATATGTGAGCAGTTTTATTAACGTTAGATAGTGTTACCTGGTAACGATTTCATGCCTCCTGAGTTAGGTGAGGATTCAGAGTGCCTTTTCTGTCCTGAACATTTTCCAGCTCTTTGGTGGAAACGAAGACTGCTGAATTCTTTTTGATTTACATTAGGATCGGAAGCACAAAATAAATCCAAACTGGGGACAGATGGTAATTCTTTCCAGAAGGTCTTTTTAGTCCCAGCATTTGAACTTTCACATATGAAGCCTTCTAACTCATCCGATAGACATTTTTGCTGATTAGTGATTAAATTATCTTTCTGAGAGTACCATTTGTCACATGTAGTCTCCCCTGCATCATATTCTAAGTTGAATGAGTGATTCTGCTGTTCCCATACATTTTTCTTAAAGTTCCAGGGAAGAGGAGATGGGGAGCCTTCTAGTGAAAAGTTAGGGGCAGACACTTCTATATTTATAGGTCCTTTTGCATCATGTGTTCCTTTTTTCTTGTAATTTATAAAATTAGGGGCAACTCTCTTCTGAGTGTCAATTGGTGATATTATGTTTTCACAGTTCATTTGTGTTAGATCCAAATAAAAGACATCTGACTCTGAATCATTTTGGTTTTGAAAGGAGTTACCAGCCACATTCCTTGATTCTGTATTAATCAGGAAAGGGTTATGCACTATGTTAGGGTTACAACTGGAGTCCTTCCAGTGGCTGGCCTGATTATAAGAAGTCACAGGTGGTAAAATGCATGGCATTTCTCTTAGTTCCATAAGGGAAGAGTTATAGTTTAAAGTGCTGTTTGTGTCTCCATGCACTCTCTCTCCTATGTCTGAATAGTGGTAATACTCATTATGTTCTTGAAAGACAGAGTTTGAAGAGTCACAAGCTGAGTTCTGGGAGGTAAAGGTACTAGTCTGATTCCCATTTTCCTGAGGTGATGGACTTTGAGATGAGTTTGTTATGGAAGAAGAACTAATCTTGAATAAGGAAGTGATGCTACAAAAATGCTAAAAAATTTTAAAAATTAATATAATACAAATACAATATAAACATCAGTCAAGTAATATAAATAAATACAATATATACATCAGTCAAGTAAAGATAAATAACAATGCTTATATATATATGTAAAGAAAGCAAAATATAAATAAGTAGGGTATTATAGTGATCCATGTCATAAGAACATAACATAATTAGGCTCCATTAAAAGAAAAATTTATTATAATTAGAAAACCCATTTTCTAATCACTTGTAATAGAATTTTTAGTTACACAAGTTATACATGAATACCATCTGCTTGATAAAAATTTAAAATTTTTACCAATAAGGCTAAAGTTTTCTTTACTACTGTAATGAAGGACATCAGGATTGTAAGCACATATGAATAGAGTGTGTGATCACGTACTTGTGGACACGATAACATGTCAAAATAATTTAAAGTGTGATAAACTGACTGTACTGAATTATCTGTATAAGAGCTTTAAAATGTATAATGTGATTGACAGCCAATGAGAATTCTATTTGAAATTTAGTTCAACTAAATTATTTCTTTGCTACATGAAGTCCCAAACAATTAAATTTGGATACCTTCCTTTTGAAAACCGCTATGGTAAGAATCAGTACTCAAATGGAAAGGAAATAAACTCATATAAGATGATGGAATTCAAATAACTAACCTTTAACACTTTTTCTGGAACTTCAGGTAAAAGCTCCTGAAGTTGACACAGAGTTGCTAATAATATCCAGTGCAGTGAAGGGCCTTTGTTTAACATGAGCTGAGCCACCAATGGGTTAATACATGGAAAATCAAGTAAGTACATTTCTTCCTAGAAAAGAGTTTAAAGGAATAATCAGCCACCTTTGAAAATCTAGCAGTTTAAAATTTTTGTCATTGCATCTATCACTCAATTTGAGATGCTTGGGGAAAGGAACTTCTTTGGCAGTTAAGATTCATATGCTCTCAGAATTGAGAAAGATCTTAAAGTTCATTCATTTTAATCACTCATCCAAAAAAATTTCTTACAGTTCATCCCCTTTGAATGATAATTGTTTCACCTAATGGTAGATTTTCTAATGAGAAACATTTTAGGGGACTTTTATACCTCAAGTTTTCTTTAGCTCTCTCTTTGTAGGCCATATACTACTTTCACTATTTGATTAAGATGAACCACGTTTATGATAAACCATGTTTATGATACTTTCAGGAAAGCCTTGCTGTGAAGAGTGTAGGAAGAACTTCTGTCGGCCAGAACTGACCTTGATGGTCTAAAAATGTGTGTTTTCAGAAAGATCTCACGCAAGTCTAGGAATATAGCAGCCATGTTTTACTATTACTATATTTCCTTTTCTTTCTGGGTTACACTGGCTTTTTGCACCCTCTTTGATTTTACCAAATAACAGACATGTGAGTAGATTAGACATAACTTGGTAAGATGGAAACTGCACATACATACATACATCCCATAATTAATTAATTATACCCATATTTGCCAATAGTATTATGTTCTGTTTAGGCATATAAAAATTCTGTAATGTAATATATATGAATATATGAATGATGAATGTATATGAATACGTTAATATTTTATTTAACTTATTTGCTTTATAATTTTATTTTTTAAATTGGTAAAATAGTCACATGGTTCAAAATTCAAAAGGTACTAAAAGTTATGCAGTAAAAACTCTCATCCTCACCCCATTATCCCAGTTCTCCTCTCTGGAGATAACTAATGTTATCATTTCTTGGTATCCTTCCACAGATGTTTTATTCATTTACAAACACATATAAATATTAATTTCCCCTTGTTTTACACAAGTGGTAGATTACAAGCTCTATGCTGCAACTTCATTTTTCATGTAATATATCTTAAAGATCATTCCATGTTAGTATGTAAAAAGCTTCATTATTCCTTTTTTATGTTTTCATGATTTGAATATATAAAAAAAAATAAAGGTAACAGAGATACTCGGTTGGTATGAGAACTTGGAAATATTTATGCTTAAACAAAAGGAATTTCTAAAAATTTACTATTCAGTCTTACAAATATTTTACGATTCTACTTTCAGCTTCAATTATGTAACTGGCAAAATGGAATGGTGGAATTTTGCTAGTCTCATATTTACTACTCTTAAATGTTTAAATTTAGGAACTAGAAAACAGTTATGTTTTGAAAATATTAGGCACTGAAGTCATTATATCACCCTATAATACACTTGATTGATAGTTCATTATAAAAGATCTCATTAAAGTACTTCTGTGAAGTTGAAAAATACACGATTCTGGAAAATGATCTAAATAAATGTTGTACATTATGTTTACTGCTATATATGCTCATGCAAACATTATAGGACAAAAATATGCTACCAAAAAGAGAACTCAAGTACATGTATTTATATTTGCTTTGCAAATATCTAATTTACATATTTAGGAAATGAACCTTAGATGGTGAAACGTCAAGCCAAGATTTATCCAACCATTCATGAGGATCTCTCTTCGAGGTCATTAAATTGTGATCAGCAATTTGCCGAATTATCAGTGCAGCCTCTTCCACTCCTGGGGCAATTATAAGCTAAAATATATTTTTTATATGTTAGATTATAGAAAATTTTAGGAAGCAAAATATATCATTCAAGAATTATTTGTAATTAGAAGAAAAAACCCCCAGCAGATTTTAATCTTTGAATACAATTTTAGATATAATTTATTAAAATGTCTATGTGAAATCCAGCATATTTTATTTGTGAGGATAAGCAATTTTCTTTCCTTCTTTAAATATGATATCCTTATAGTTTTCCAATTTTTGGAGCTAAATTTCTTCACTTCCATTTTGTATTTATTAATAAATTTATTTGCAATTTGGATGTCAATAATATTTAATATTTTGGTTTTTTCCAAATTAATAGTTCTCAAAAATAAGAATTTAAGGGGAGACTGGGTGGCTCTGTCGGTTAGGCGTTTGCCTTTGGCTCAGGTCATGATCCCGGAGTCCTGGGATCGAATTGGGGATTGGGCTCCCTGATCCATGGGGAGCCTGCTTTTCCCTCTCCCTCTGCCTGCTGCTCCCCTTGCTTGTGCTAACGCACTCTCTCTGTCAAATAAATAAATACAATCTTTTTAAAAAAGTAAGAATTTAAAAAACATAGTGTAAGATTTTTCAAAACAACATTTAAAGATAAAGGATATTTACAGATGAATTTGACTGTATTCAAAAAGAAAAAAGTTGGGTTTTTTAAAGATTTTATTTATTTATTTGACAGAGAGAGAGAGCACCAGCAGGGTGAGGGAGAAGGAGAAGGGAGCCCACTGCAGGGCTTTATCCCAGGACCCTGGGATCATGACCTGAGCTGAAGGCAGACGCTTAACCAACTGAGCCATCCAGACACCTGCAAAAAGAAAAAAAGTTTTAATTTAGAATATTTTGGGAATTGTTCATACCATATTGGCTTATGTGTGTGTTAAACTTAACTCTAAAAAAAGTTTCTTAGTATCTCCTACTTCCTGTCACTTGTGTTTTCCTCCATGCCCTTCTCTCTTTCGAAATGCCAGCCTTTTTCTTCTGCTTTCAGTTCTATTTTTATCTTCTTCATCTTTTAGATTCAGTTGAAGGAAATATAGTCCATGGGTTAGCAGGGTTTTTTTTTATTTTAAAGATATATTTATGTATTTTAGAGAGAGAAGGGGGTGGGGAAGAGGCAGAGGGAGAGGGAGAGAGAGTCCTAAGCAGACTCCGTGCTAAGTGAGGAGCCCGACGGGGGTGGGGGGGGTTCAATCTCAAGACCCTGAGATCAGGAGTGGAGCCCAAACCAAGAGTCAGTGGTGCAACCAACTGCACCACCCAGGCACCCCAGTCCATGGGTTAGCAGTTTAATGTGAATAGGGAACACTGCCTTAAACAATCATATCTTAGAAATATAAACATCCTGTCCTGTAGTGAAAATTCAAGAAACAAAGACTGTACAAACCTCATAAATAATTATGACAATTTTTTTCTCTCACAGGGTAACAAATGCAAACCTATTAGTACATACCTGGGGAGTACATGTATTCTAAAGAAAGATTTTCTTTAAATTATATTAAATATGCACAAATTTCTTTCTTTCTTTCTTTCTTTCTTTCTTTCTTTCTTTCTTTCTTT